>NC_053027.1:462388315-462515780 GCF_003073215.2 Triticum urartu
ACATGGTTCCATTTCCTCAACCCTTCCATTTCCTCATTTCTGTGTTGTGTGCTTTTTCATATCTATTTGAAGACTTTGATTGAAGACTTTCTCTATTTCCTCAGTTCAATTTCTTCAGTCTGTTTGTCTTTATCCTGTGTTATCCTGTGTTTACGCTTTCTGTACTCTGTGCTTGTTTTCATTTCTTCATAAAGACCATGCTCATGCACTGTTATGTTTACTTCTGAGTACTTATTCTGCTGCAAGTACTTCTTCACTCAGGAATTTCCTCACCCTGAAATTCCTCAGTGAAGAATTCATAAAAATTGCCTATTCACCCCCCCTCTAGTCGATATAACGCACTTTCACTTCCTCATAGTTCGTAGGTTCGGCATGGTCAAGTAACGTGACTTTCAGAACAGAATTACCGTACCACTGTGGTGCGGATCTTACTCTGGTTGACCTAAGAGGTTCGGTAGTAACTTGATCAGAAGTTTCATGATCATCATCATTAGCTTCCTCACTGACTGGTGTAGGAATCACTGGAACTAATTTCTGTGATGAACTAATTTCCAATAAGGGAGAAGATATAGTTACGTCATCAACTTCTACTTTCCTCCCACTCACTTCTTTCGAGAGAAACTCCTTCTCTGGAAAGGATACATTCTTAGCAACGAATATCTTGCCTTCGGATCTGTGATAGAAGGTGTACCCAACAGTCTCCTTTGGGTATCCTATGAAGACACATTTCTCCGATTTGGGTTCGAGCTTATCAGGTTGAAGCTTTTTCACATAAGCATCGCAGCCCCAAACTTTAAGAAACGACAACTTGGCTTTCTTGCCAAACCACTTTTCATATGGTGTCGTCTCAACGGATTTTGATTGTGCCCTATTTAACGTGAATGAAGCCGCCTCTAAAGCATAACCCCAAAACGATAGCGGTAAATCAGTAAGAGACATCATAGATCGCACCATATCTAATAAAGTGCGGTTACGACGTTCAGACACAGCATTGCGCTGTGGTGTTCCAGGTGGCATGAGTTGCGAAACTATTCCGCATTGTTTCAAATGAAGACCAAACACATAACTCAAATATTCACCTCCACGATCAGATCGTAGAAACTTAATTTTCTCATTACGATGATTTTCCACTTCACTCTGAAATTCTTTGAACTTTTCCAATGTTTCAGACTTATGTTTCATCAAGTAGACATACCCGTATCTTCTCAAATCATCTGTGAAGGTCAAAAAATAACGATACCCGCCACGAGCATCAACACTCATCGGACCGCACACATCAGTATGTATTATTTCCAATAAGTCTGTTGCTCATTCCATTGTTCTGGAGAACGGAGTCTTAGTCATCTTGCCCATGAGGCATGGTTCGCAAGCATCAAGTGATTCATAATCAAGTGATTCCAAAAGCCCATCAGCATGGAGTTTCTTCATGCACTTTACACCAATATGACCTAAACGGCAGTGCCACAAATAAGTTGCACTATCATTATTAAACTTATATCTTTTGGCTCCGATACTATGAATATGTGTATCACTACTATCAAGATTTAGTAAAAATAGACCACTCATCAAGGGTGCATGACCATAAAAGATATTACTCATATAATAGAACAACCATTATTCTCTTATTTAAATGAATAACCGTCTCACATCAAACAAGATCCAGATATAATGTTCATGCTTAACGCTGGCACCAAATAACAAATATTTAGGTCTAAAACTAATCCCGAAGGTAGATGTAGAGGCAGCATGCCGACGGCGATCACATCCACTTTGGAACCATTTCCCACGCGCATCGTCACCTCGTCCTTAGCCAATCTTCGCTTAATCCGTAGCCCCTGTTTCAAGTTGCAAATATTAGGAACAAAACCAATATGAAATACCCAGGCGCTACTATGAGCATTAGTAAGGTACACATCAATAACATGTATATCAAATATACCTTTCACTTTGCCATCCTTCTTATCCGCCAAATACTTGGGGTAGTTCCGCTTCCAGTGATTGGTCCCTTTGCAGTAGAAGCACTCAGTCTCAGGCTTAGGTCCAGACTTGGGCTTCTTCACTTGAGCAGCAACTTGATTGCCGTTCTTCTTGAAGATCCCCTTCTTCCCTTTGCCCTTCTTCTTGAAACTGGTGGTCTTGTTGACCATCAACACTTGATGCTCCTTCTTGATTTCTACCTCCACGGCCTTTAGCATCGCGAAGAGCTCAGGAATTGTCTTATCTATCCCTTGCATATTATAGTTCATCACGAAGCTTTTGTAGCTTGGTGGCAGTGATTGAAAAACTCTGTCAATGACACTATTAACCAGAAGATTAACTCCCAGCTGAGTCAAGTGATTGTGGTACCCAGACATTCTGAGTATGTGCTCACTGACAGAACTATTCTCCTCCATTTTGCAGATGTAGAACTTATTGGAGACTTCATATCTCTCAATCCGGGCATTTGCTTGAAATATTAACTTCAACTCCTGGAACATCTCATATGCTCCATTACGTTCAAAATGGCATTGATGTCCCTGTTCTAAGCCGTAAAGCATGGCACACTGAACTATCGAGTAGTCACCAGCTTTGCTCTGCCAGGTGTTCATAACATCTGGAGTTGCTCCTGCAGCAGGTTTGGCACCTAGCGGTGCTTCCAGGACGTAATTCTTCTGTGCAGCAATGAGGATAATTTTCAAGTTACGGACCTAGTCCGTGTAGTTGCTACCATCATCTTTCAACTTAGCTTTCTCTAGGAATGCATTAAAATTCAACGGAACAACAACACGAGCCATTTATCTACAATAACATAGACATGCAAAATACTATCAGGTACTAAGTTCATGATAAATTAAAGTTCAATTAATCATATTACTTAAGAACTCACACTTAGATAGGCATCCCTCTAATCATCTAAGTGATCACGTGATCCATATCAACTAAACCATGTCCGATCATCACGTGAGATGGAGTAGTTTTCAATGGTGAACATCACTATGTTGATCATATCTACTGTATGATTCACGGTCGACCTTTCGGTCTCAGTGTTCCGAGGCCATATCTGCATATGCTAGGCTCGTCAAGTTTAACCCGAGTATTCTGCGTGTGCAAAACTGGCTTGCACCCGTTTTATGTGAACATAGAGCTTATCACACCCGATTATCACGTGGTGTATCGGCACGACGAACTGTAGCAACGGTGCATACTCAGGGAGAACACTTATACCTTGAAATTTAGTGATAGATCATCTTATAATGCTACCGCCGTACTAAGCAAAATAAGATGCATAAAGAATAAAAATCACACGCAATCAATATATGTGATATGATATGGCCATCATCATCTTGTGACTTTGATCTCCATCTCCAAAGCACCGTCATGATAACCATCGTCACCGGCTTGACACCTTGATCTCCATCATAGCGTCGTTGTCGTCTCGCCAACTATTGCTGCCACGACTATCGCTACCGCTTAGTGATAAAGTAAAGAAATTACATGGCGATTGCATTTTATACAATAAAGCGACAACCATATGGCTCCTGCCAGTTGCCGATAACTGTGTTACAAAACATGATCATCTCATACAACAAATTATATAATAATGTCTTGACCATATCACATCACAACATGCCCTGCAAAAACAAGTTAGATGTCCTCTACTTTGTTGTTGCAAGTTTTACGTGGCTGCTACGGGCTTCTAGCAAGAACCATTCTTACCTACGCATCAAAACCACAACGTGGTATTGTGATTGCTTTTTGATCTTCAGAAAGAACCCTGTTCATTGAATCCGATTCAAGTCAAGTTGGAGAAACTGACACCCGCCAGCCACCTGTGTGCAAAGCACGTCGGTAGAACCAGTCTCATGAACGCGGTCATGTAATGTCGGTCCGGGCCGCTTCATCCAACAATACTGTCGAATCAAGAAACAACTAGTGACGGCAAGCAATATGTATATACCCATGCCCACAACTCCTTTGTGTTCTACTCATGCATACAACATCTACACATAGACCTGGCTCGGATGCCACTGTTGGGAACGCAGTATTTCAAAAAAATTCCTACGATCATGCAAGATCTATCTAGGAGATGCATAGCAATGAGAGGGGAGAGTGTGTCTATGTACCCTTGTAGACCGAAAGCGGAAGCGTTGAGTAACGCGGTTCATGTAGTCGAACGTCTTCGCGATCCAACCGATCAAGTATCGAACGCATGGCACCTCCGCTGTCTGCACACGTTCAGCTCAGTGACGTCCCTTGAACTCTAGATCCAGCTGAGGCCAAGGCAGAGTTTCGTCAGCACGACGGCGTGTTGACGGTGATGATGAAGTTACCGACGCAGGGCTTCGCGTAAGCACTACGACAATATAACCGAGGTGGAAATCTGTGGAGGGGGCACCGCACACGGCTAAGAAATGAACTTGTGTGTCTATGGGGTGCCCCCCTCCCTCGTATATAAAGGAGTGGAGGAGGGGGGCCCGCCGGCCTCATAGGGCGCGCCCCAAGGGGAGAATCCTACAACTACTAGGAGTAGGTTCCCCCTTTCCTAGTCCAACTAGGAGGGGAAGGAAAGGGGAGAAGGGAAGAAGGAAAGGGGGGCTGGCCCCCTCCCCAATTCGGATTGGGCTTGGGGGGGCGCCCCTCCTCTTGGCCGCCTCCTCCTCTCTTCCACTAAAGCCCATGAAGGCTCATTAACCACCGAGGGTTCCGGTAACCCCCCAGTACTCCGGAAAATGCCTGAACCTATCTGAAACCTTTCCGGTGTCCAAACATAACCTTCCAATATATTAATCTTCATGTCTTGACCATTTTGACACTCCTCTTCATGTCTGTGATCACATCCGGGACTCCGAACAACCTTCGGTACATCAAATCACATAACTCACAATACATATCATCATCGAACATTAAGCGTGCGGACCCTACGGGTTCGAGAGCTATGTAGACATGACCGAGACTCATCTCCGGTCAATAACCAATAGCGGAACCTGGATGCTCATATTGGTTCCTACATATTCTACGAAGATCTTTATCGGTCAAACCGCATAACAACATACGTTGTTCCCTTTGTCATCGGTATGTTACTTGCTCGAGATTCGATCGTCGGTATCATCATACCTAGTTCAATCTCGTTACCGGAAAGTCTCTTTACTCGTTCTGTAATGCATCATCCCGCAACTAAATCATTATTTACATTGCTTGCAAGGCTTATAGTGATGTGCATTACCGAGAGGGCCCAGAGATACCTCTCCGACAATCGGAGTGACAAGTCCTTATCTCGATATATGCCAACTCAACAAACACCATCGGAGACACATGTAGAGCATCTTTATAATCACCCCGTTACATTGTGACGTTTGATAGCACAATAAGTGTTCCTACGGTATTTGGGAGTTGCATAATCTCATGGTCATAGGAACATGTACAAGTCATGAAGAAAGCAATAGCAACAAACTAAACGATCATAGTGCTAAGCTAACGGATGGGTCATGTCCATCACATCATTCTTTAATGATGTGATCCCATTCATCAAATGACAACTCATGTCTATGGCTAGGAAACTTAACCATCTTTGATTAACGAGCTAGTCAAGTAGAGGCATACTAGTGACACTCTATTTGTCTATGTATTCACACATGTACTAATTTTCTGGTTAATACAATTCTAGCATGAATAATAAACATTTATCATGATATAAGAAAATATAAATAACAACTTTATTATTGCCTCTAGGGCATATTTCCTTCACTTATCAGAAAGGTTGTAGTGCTCCCACTCACTTTCTTGTAAATACAGGCTTCACCGCAAGTCTGTATAAAACAATATGCTTTGATCACACTATCAAAGTGTATATTCCAACTCCGAGAGGCTTGCACCAGTCCATAAATGGATCGCTGGAGCTTGCACACTTTGTTAGCACCTTTAGGATCGACAAACCTTCTGGTTGCATCATATACAACTCTTCTTTAAGATATCCATTAAGGAATGCAGTTTTGACATCCATTTGCCAAATTTCATAATCATGAAATGCGGCAATTGCTAACATGATTCGGACAGACTTAAGCATCGCTATGGGTGAGAAGGTCTCATCATAGTCAACTCCTTGAACTTGTTGAAAAACCTTTCGCAACAAGTCTAGCTTTGTAGATAGTAACACTACTATCAGCGTCTGTCTTCCTCTTGAAGATCCATTTATTCTCTATGGCTTGACGATCATCGGGAAAGTCAACCAAAGTCCACACTTTGTTCTCATACATGGATCCCATCTCAGATTTCATGGCCTCAAGCCATTTCGTGGAATCTAGGCTCATCATTTCTTCCTCATAGTTCATAGGTTCGTCATGGTCAAGTAACATGACCTCCAGAACAGGATTACCATACCACTCTAGTGCGGATCGTACTCTGGTTGACCTACGAGTTTTGCTAGTAACTTGATTAGAAGTTTCATGATCATCATCATTAGCTTCCTCACTAATTGGTGTAGGAATCACTGGAACTGATTTCTGTGATGAGCTACTTTCCAATTCGAGAGAAGGTACAATTACCTCATCAAGTTCTAATTTCCTCCCACTCACTTCTTTCGAGAGAAACTCCTTCTCTAGAAAGGATTCACTCTTAGCAACAAAGATCTTGCCTCCGGATATGTGATAGAAGGTGTACCCAACAATTTCTTTTGGGTATCCTATGAAGACGCACTTCTCCAATTTGGGTTTGAGCTTATCAGGCTGAATTTTTTCACATAAGCATTGCAACTCTAAACTTTATGAAACGACAACTTAGGTTTCTTGCTAAACAATAGTTCATACGGTGTCGTCTCAACGGATTTTTAGACGGTGCCCTATTTAACGTGAATGCAGCTGTCTCTAATGCATAACCCCAAAACGATAGTGGTTAATCGGATAAGAGACATTATAAATCGCATCATATCTAATAAAGTATGGTTACGACATTCGGACACACCATTATGCTATGGTGTTCCAGGTGGCATGATTTTGTGAAACTATTCCACATTGTTTTAATTGAAGGCCAAACTCGTAACTCAAATATCCGCCTCCGCGATCAGATCGTAGAAACTTTATTTTCTTGTTACGATGATTCTCCACTTCACTCTGAATTTCTTTGAACTTTTCAAATGTTTCAGACTTGTGTTTCATTAAGTAGATATACACATATCTGCTTAAATCATCTGTGAAGGTCAGAAAATAATGATACCCGCCGCGAGCCTCAACACTCATCGGACCGCATACATCAGTATGTATTATTTCCAATAAGTTAGTGGCTCGCTCCATTGTTCCGGAGAACGGATTCGTAGTCATCTTGCCTATGAGGTGTGGTTCGCAAGCATCAAGTGATTCCAAAAGTCCATCCGCATGGAGTTTCTTCATGCGCTTTACACCAATATGACTTAAACGGCAGTGCCACTAGTATGTTGCACTATCATTATCAACTTTGCATCTTTTGGCATCAATATCATGAATATGTGTATCACTATGATCGAGATTCAATAAACCATTCACCTTGAGTGTATGACCACAGAAGGTTTTATTCACGTAAACAGAATAACAATTATTCTTTGACTTAAATGAATAACCGTATTGCAATAAACATGATCCAATCATATTATGCTCAACGCAAACACAAAATAACATTTATTTTAGGTTCAACACTAATCCCGAAGGTAAAGGGAGTGTGCGATGGTGATCTTATCAACCTTGGAATCATTTCCAACACACATCGTTACCTCGCCCTCAACTAGTCTTTGTTCATTTTGTAACTCCTGTTTTGAGTTGCTAATCATAGAAACTGAACCAGTATCAAATACCCAGGGGCTACTATGAACACTAGTAAAGTACACATCAATAACATGTATATCATATATGCTTTTGTTCACTTTGCCATCCTTCTTATCCGCCAAGTATTTGGGGCAGTTTCGCTTCCAGTGACCATTTCCTTTGCAGTAGAAGCACTCAATTTCAGGCTTGGGCCTAGCTTTGGGCTTCTTCATTGGAGTGGAAACTTGCTTTCCATTCTTCTTGAAGTTCCCTTTCTTTCCCTTGGCCTTTTACTTGAAACTAGTGGTCTTGTCAACCATCAACACTTGATGCTTTTCTTGATTTCTACCTTCGCCGATTTCAGCATTGCGAAGAGCTCGGGGAATCATTTTCGTCATCCCTTGCATATTATAGTTCATCACGAAGTTCTAGTAACTTGGTGATAGTGACTAGAGAACTCTGTCAATCACTATCTTATCTGGAAGATTAACTCCCACTTGATTCAAGCGATTGTAGTACTCAGACATTCTGAGCACATACTCACTAGTTGAGCTATTCTCCTCCATCTTGTAGGCAAAGTACTTGTCAGAGATCTCATACCTCTTGACATGGGCATGAGTCTGAAATACCAATTTCAACTCTTGGAACATCTCATATGCTCTGTGACGTTCAAAACGTTTTTGAAGTCCCGGTTCTAAGCCGTAAAGCATGGTGCACTAAGCTATCAAGTAGTTATCATACCGAGCTTCCCAAAAGTTCATAACGTCTGCATCTGCTCCTGCAATAGGTCCTTCACCTAGCGGTGCATCAAGGACATAATTATTCTGTGCAGCAATGAGGATAGTCCTTAGATCATGGACCCAGTCCGTATCATTGCTACTATCATCTTTCAACTTAGTTTTCTCTAGGAACATATCATAAATAAAACGGGGAAGCTATATGCGAGCAATTGATCTACAACATAGATATGCAAATACTATCAGGACTAAGTTCACGATAAATTAAAGTTGAATTAATCATATTACTTAAGAACTCCCATTTAGATAGACATCTCTCTAGTCATCTAAATGATCACGTGATCCATATCAACTAAACTATGTCCGATCATCACGTGAGATGGAGAAGTTTTCAATGGTGAACATCACTATGTTGATCATATCTACTATATGATTCACGCTCGAACTTTCGGTCTCAGTGTTTCGAGGCCATATCTGCATATGCTAGGCTCGTCAAGTTTAACCCGAGTATTCTGCGTGTGCAAAACTGGCTTGCACCCGTTGTATGTGAACGTAGAGCTTATCACACTCGATCATCACGTGGTGTCTCGGCACAACGAACTATAGCAATGGTGCATACTCATGAGAGATCATCTTATAATGCTACCGCCGTACTAAGAAAAATAAGATGCATAAAGGATAAACATCACATGCAATCAAAATATGTGACATGATATGGCCACCATCATCTTGTGCCTTTGATCTCCATCTCCAAAGTACCGTCATGATCTCCATCGTCACCGGCATGACACCATGATCTCCATCATCTTGATCTCAATCAACGTGTCATCACATGGTCGTCTCGCCAACTATTGCTTTTGCAACTATTGCTATCGCATAGCGATAAAGTAAAGCAATTCTATGGCGATTGCATCTTATGCAATAAAGAGACAACCATAAGGCTCCTGCCAGTTGCCGATAACTTCAACAAAACATGATCATCTCATACATCAAATTATATCACATCATGTCTTGACCATATCACATCACAACATGCCCTGCAAAAACCAGTTAGATGTCCTCTACTTTGTTGTTGCAAGTTTTACGTGGCTGCTACAGGCTTAGAAAGAACCGTTCTTACCTACGCATCAAAAACCACAACGATTTTTCGTCAAGTGTGTTGTTTTAACCTTCAACAAGGACCGGGCGTAGTCACACCCGATTCAACTAAAGTTGGAGAAACAGACACCCACTAGCCACCTATGTGCGAAGCACGTCGGTAGAACCAGTCTCATGAACGCGATCATGTAATGTTGGTCTAGGCCGCTTCATCCAACAATACCGCCGAATCAAAATATGACATGCTGGTAAGCAGTATGACTATTATCGCCCACACCGCGTTGTGTTCTACTCGCGCATATAACATCTACGCATAGACCTGGCTCGGATACCGATGTTGGGGAACACAGTATTTCAAAAAAAATTCCTACGAGAACGGAGAGTGTGTCGATGTACCCTCGTAGACCGAAAGCGGATGCATTGAGTAACGCGGTTGATGTAGTCGAACATCTTCGCGATCCAACCGATCCAAGTACCAAACGTACGGCACCTCCATGATCTGCACACGTTCAGCTCGGTGACATCCCTCGAACTCTTGATCCAGTTGAGGCCGAGGGAGAGTTCCGTCAACAGGACGGCATGGTGACGGTGATGATGAAGTTACTGACGCGGGGCTTCGCCTAAGCACTACGACAATATGACCGAGGTGTAAAACTATGGAGGGGGGCACCGCACATGGCTAAAGATCAACTTATGTGTCTATGGGGTGCCCCTACCTCCGTATATAAAGGGGGAGAGGGAGAGGCAGCTGACCCTAGGAGGGTGCGCCAAGGTGTGGAGTCCTACTAGGACTCCCTAGTCCTAGTAGGATTCCACCTCCCACACGGAGTAGGAAAGGGGGGAGAGAGAAGGAGAAGGAAAGGGGAGCCTGAAGGAAATATGCCCTAGAGGCAATAATAAAGTTGTTATTTATATTTCCTTATATCATGATAAATGTTTATTATTCATGCTAGAATTATATTAACCGGAAACTTAGTACATGTGTGAATACATAGACAAACAGAGTGTCACTAGTATGCCTCTACTTGACTAGCTCGTTGAATCAATGATGGTTATGTTTCCTAACCATAGACATGAGTTTTCATTTGATTAACGGGATCACATCATTAGAGAATGATGTGATTGACTTGACCCATCCATTAGCATAGCACGATGATCGTTTAGTTTGTTGCTATTGTTTTCTCCATAACTTATACATGTTCCAATGACTATGAGATCATGCAACTCCCGAATACCGGAGGAACACTTAGGCTATCAAACGTGACAACGTAACTGGGTGACTATAAAGATGCTCTACAGGTGTCTCCAATGGTGTTTGTTGAGTTGGCATAGATCGAGATTAGGATTTGTCACTCTGAGTATCGGAGAGGTATCTCTAGGCCCTCTTGGTAATGCACATCACTATAAGCCTTGCAAGCAATGTGACTAATGATTTTGTTATGGGATGATGCATTATGGAACGAGTAAAGAGACTTGCCGGTAACGAGATTGAACTAGGTATTGAGATACCGACGATCGAATCTTGGGCAAGTAACATACCGATGACAAAGGGAACAACGTATGTTGTTGTGCGGTTTGACCGATGAAGATCTTCGTAGAATATGTAGGAACCAATATGAGCATCCAGGTTCCACTATTGGATATAGACCGGAGATGAGTCTCGATCATGTCTACATAGTTCTCGAACCCATAGGGTCCGCACGCTTAACGTTCGGTGACGATCGGTATTATGAGTTCATGTGTTTTGATGTACCGAAGGTAGTTCGGAGTCCCGGATATGATCAAGGACATGACTAGAAGTCTCGAAATGGTCGAGACATAAAGATTGATATATTGGACGGCTATATTTGGACACCGGAAGTGTTCCGGGTGATTTCAGAGAAAACCGGAGTGCCGGAGGGTTACCGGACCCCCCCGGGGAATTAATGGTCCACATGGGCCTTAGTGGAGAGAGAGGGCCAGCCAGGGCAGGCCGCGCGCCCCTCCCCCTCTAGTCTGAATTGGACTAGGGAAGGGGGGGACGGCACCCCCTTTCCTTCTCCCTCTCCTCCTTCCTTTCCCCCTCCTAGTAGGACTAGGAAAAGGGGAGTCCTACTCCTACTAGGAGGACTCCTCATCCTCTCCTGGCACGCCCCAAGGGCCGGCCGGCCTCCCCCTTGCTCCTTTATATACGGGGGCAGGGGCACCCTAGAACGCACAAGTTGATCATTGATCTTTCAGCCGTGTGCGGTGCCCCCCTCCACCATAATCCACCTCGGTCATGTCATTGTAGTGCTTAGGCGAAGCCTTGTGCCGGTAGCTTCATCATCACCGTCATCACGCCGTCGTGCTGATGAAGCTCTCCCTCGACACTCAGCTAGATCGACAGTTCATGGGACGTCACCGAGCCGAACGTGTGCAGATCGTGAAGGTGTCATACTTTCGGTACTAGGATTGGTCGGATCGTGAAGATGTACGACTACATCAACCGCGTTGTCATAGCACTTCCGCTTATGGTCTACGAGGGTAAGTGGACAACACTCTTCCCCTCTCGTTGCTATGCATCACCATGATAGATCTTGCATGTGCGTAGGAATTTTTTTGAAATTACTACGTTCCCCAACAGTGGCATCTGAGCTAGGTTTATGCGTAGATGTTATATGCATGAGTAGAACACAAAGGAGTTGTGGGCGTGGATATATACATATTGCTTGCCGTCACTACTTGATTCTTGATTCAGCGGTGTTGTTGGATGAAGCGGCTCAGACCGACATTACGCGTACGCTTACACGAGACTGGTTCTACCGACATGCTTCGCACATAGGTGGATGGTGGGTGTCAGTTTCTCCAACTTTAGTTGAATCGGATTCAATGAACAGGGTTCTTTCTGAAGATCAAAAAGCAATCACTATACCGCGTTGTGGTTTTTGATGCGTAGGTAAGAACGGTTCTTACTCAGCCCGTATCAGCCACGTAAAACTTGCAACAACAAAGTAGAGGACGCCTACTTGTTTTTGCAGGGCATGTTGTGATGTGATATGGCCAAGACATGATGCTAAATTTTATTGTATGAGATGATCATGTTTTGTAACATGGTTATCGGCAACTGGCAGAAGCCATATGGTTGTCACTTTATTGTATGAAATACAATCGCCATGTAATTGCTTCACTTTATCATTGAGCGGTAGCGATAGTCGTAGTAGCAATAGTTGGCGAGACGACAACGATGCTTCGATGGAGATCAAGGTGTCAAGTCGGTGACGATGGTGATCATGATGGTGCGTTGGAGACGGAGATCAAAGGCAGAAGATGGTGATGGCCATATCATATCACTTATATTGATTGCATGTGATGTTTATCCTTTATGCATCTTATATTGCTTAGTTCGGCGGTAGCATTATAAGATGATCTCTCACTAAATTTCAAGGTATAAGTGTTCTCCCTGAGTATGCACCGTTGCTACAGTTCGTCGTGCCGAGACACCACATGTTGATTGCTACCTCTTGAGCACTGCGTTGGTTTTCCCTTGAAGAGGAAAGGGTGATGCAGCAAAGTAGCATAAGTATTTCCCTCAGTTTTTGAGAACCAAGGTATCAATCCAGTAGGAGGCCACACGCAAGTCCCTCGTACCTACACAAACAAATAAGAACCTCGCAACCAACGCGATAAAGGGGTTGTCAATCCCTTCACGGTCACTTACGAGAGTGAGATCTGATAGATATGATAATGATGAGATAAATATTTTTGGTATTTTTATGATATAGATTGAAAGTAAAAATTGCAAAGTAAAATAGATTGGAAACTTATATGATGGAGAATAGATCCGAGGGCCATAGGTTTCACTAGTGGCTTCTCTCAAGATAGCATAAGTATTACGGTGGGTGAACGAATTACTGTCGAGCAATTAATAGAATTGAGCATAGTTATGAGAATATCTAGGCATGATCATGAATATAGGCATCACGTCCGTGTCAAGTAGACCGACTCCTACCTGCATCTACTACTATTACTCCACACATCGACCGCTATCTAGCATGCATCTAGAGTATTAAGTTCATAAGAACAGAGTAACACATTAAGCAAGATGACATGATGTAGAGGGATAAACTCAAGCAATATGATATAAACCCCATCTTTTTATCCTCGATGGCAACAATACAATATGTGTCATTTCCCTTTCTGTCACCGGGGTCGAGCACCGCAAGATTGAACCCAAAGCTAAGCACTTCTCCCATTGCAAGAATGATCAATCTAGTAGGCCAAACCAAACTGATAATTCGAAGAGACTTGCAAAGATAACCAATCATGCATAAAAGAATTCAGAGAAGATTCAAATATTGTTCATACGTAGACTTGATCATAAACCCACAATTCATCAGATCTCGACAAACACACCGCAAAAAGAGTTACATCGAATAGATCTCCAAGAAGATCGAGGAGAACATTGTATTGAGATCCAAAGAGAGAGAAGAAACCATCTAGCTACTAGCTATGGAACTGAAGGTCTGAAGTAAACTACTCACACATCAGCGGAGAGGCCATGGAGTTAATGTAGAGGCCCTCCGTGATCGATGCCCCTCCGGCGGAGCTCCGGAAAAGGCCCCAAGATGGGATCTCTTGGGTATAGAAGGTTGCGGCGGTGGAAATAGGGTTTCATGGTGCTCCTGGATGTTTTGGGGGTATATTAATATATATATATATATATATATATAGGAGGAAGAAGTAGGTCGGTGGAGGGCCCACGAGGGTGGAGGGCGCGCCCCCTGCCTCGTGGCCTCCTCGATTGTTTCTTGACGTCCACTCCAAGTCCCCTGGATGACGTTTGTTCCAAAAATAACTCTCCCGAAGGTTTCATTCCGTTTGGATTCTGTTTGATATTCCTTTTTCTGCGAAACACTGAAATAGGAAAAAAAACAGCAATTTGCACTGGGCATTGGGTTAATAGATTAGTCCCAAAAATAATATTAAAGTGTAAAATAAAGCCCGTTAACATCCAAAACAGAATATATAATATCATGGAACAATCAAAAATTATAGATATGTTGGAGACGTATCAGCATCCCCAAGCTTAATTCCTGCTCGTCCTCGAGTAGGTAAATGATAAAAACAGAATTTTTTATGTGGAATTCTTTCTAGCATATTCTCAATGTAAATCTCTTTATTGTGGAATGAATATTCAGATCCGAAAGATTCAAGATAAAAGTTTAATATTGACATAAAGATAGTAATACTTCAAGCATACTAACTAAGCAATCATGTCTTCTCAAAATGACATGGCCAAAAAAAGTTGTCCCTACAAAATCATATAGTCTGGCTATGCTCTATCGTCACCACACAAAATATTTAAATCATGCACAACCCCGATGACAAGCCAAGCAATTGTTTCATACTTTTGATGTTCTCAAACTTTTTCAATCTTCACGCAATATATGAGCGTGAGCCATGGATATAGCACTATAGGTGGAATAGAATGGTGGTTGTGGAGAAGACAAAAAAGGAGAAGATAGTCTCACATCAACTAGGCATATCAACGGGTTATGGAGATGCCCATTAATAGATATCAATGTGAGTGAGTAGGGATTGCCATGCAACAGATGCACTAGAGCTATAAGTCTATGAAAGCTCAACAAAAGAAACTAAGTGGGTGTGCATCCAACTTGCTTGCTCATGAAGACCTAGGGAATTTTGAGGAAGCCCATCATTGGAATATACAAGCCAAGTTCTATAGTGTGAAATTCCCACTAGTATATGAAGGTGACAACATAGGAGACTCTCTATCATGAAGATCTTGGTGCTACTTTGAAGCACAAGTGTTGTAAAAGGATAGTAACATTGTCCCTTCTCTCTTTTTCTCTCATTTTTATTTTTAATTTGGGCCTTTTCTATTTTTTATGGCCTCTTTTTCTTTTATTTTTTTTGTCCGGAGTCTCATCCCGAATTGTGGGGGAATCATAATCTCCATCATCCTTTCCTCACTTGGGACAATGCTCTAATAATGATGATCATCACACTTTATTTACTTACAACTCAAGAATTACAACTTAATACTTAGAACAAAATATGACTCTATGTGAATGCCTCCGGCGGAGTACTGGGATACGCAATGAATCAAGAGTGACATGTATGAAAGAATTATGAACGGTGGCTTTGCCTCAAATACGATGTCAACTACATGATCATGCAAAGCAATATGACAATGATGAAGCATGTCATAATAACGGGACCGTGGAAAGTTGCATGGCAATATATCTCGGAATGGCTATGGAAATGTCATAATAGGTAGGTATGGAGGCTGTTTTGAGGAAGGTATATGGTGGGTGTGATACCGGCGAAAGGTGTGCGGTATTAAAGAGGCTAGCAATGGTGGAAGGGTGAGAGTGCGTATAATCCATGGACTCAATATTAGTCATAAAGAACTCACATACTTATTGCAAAAATCTATTAGTTATCGAAACAAAGTACTACACGCATGCTCCTAGGGGGATAGATTGGTAGGAAAAGACCGCCACTCATAAGGAAGACAATCAATAAATAAATCATGCTCCGACTTCATCACATAACGGTTCACCATACGTGCATGCTACGGGAATCACAAACTTTAACACAACTATTTCTCAAATCCACAACTACTAAACTAGCATGACTCTAATATCACCATCTTCATCTCTCAAAACAATTATCAAGTATCAAACTTCTCATAATATCCAATGCACTTTTTGTATGTTAGTTTTTATTATACCGATCTTGGATGCCTGTTATATTAGGAATAAATTCATACCCAAAGAAAATTACCATGATGTTCTAAAGGACTCTCAAAATAATATAAGTGAAGCATGAGAGATCAATTATTTATATAAAATAGAACCACCACCGTGCTCTAAAAAGATATAAGTGAAGCACTAGAGCAAAATTATCTAGCTCAAAAAATATAAGTGAAGCACATAGAGTATTCTAACAAATTCCAATTTATGTGTGTCTCTCCCGAAAGGTGTGTATAGAAAGGATGATTTTGGTAAAATAGAAAGCAAAGACTCAAATCATACAAGACGCTCCAAGCAAAACACATATCATGTGGTGAATAAAAATATAGCTCCAAGTAAAGTTACCGATGGACGAAGACAAAAGAGGGGATGCCTTCCGGGGCATCCCCAAGATTAGGCTTTTGGTTGTCCTTGGATTTTACCTTGGGGTGCCTTGGGCATGCCCAATCTTAGGCTCTTGTCACTCCTTCTTCCATAATCCATCAAATCCTTACCCAAAACTTGAAAACTTCACAACACAAAACTCAAATAGAAAATCTCATGAGCTCCGTTAGTAAAAGAAAACAAACTACCACTTCAAGGTACTGTAATGAACTCATTCTTTATTTATGTTGGTGTTAAACATACTGTATTCCAACTTCTCTATGGTTCATAAGCTCTATTACTAGCCATAGATTCATCAAAATAAGCAAACAACACACGAAAAACAGAATCTGTCAAAAACAGAACAGTCTGTAGTAATCTATAGGTTTTGACTACTTATGGAACCCCAAAAATTCTAAAATAAATTTTTGGACGTGAGAAATTTATCTATTAATCATCTGCAAAAATAATTAACTAAATAGCACTCTTCAATAAAAAAATGGCAGCAATTCTCGTGAGCGCTAAAATTTCTGTTTTTTACAGCAAGATCACAAAGACTTTCCCCAAGTCTTCCCAAAGGTTCTACTTGGCACAAACACTAATTAAAAGCATAAAACCACATTTAAACATAGTCTAGATGAATTATTTATTACTAAACATAATCAAAAAGCAAGTAACAAAAATAAAATTGGGTTGCCTCCTAACAAGCACTATCGTTTAACGCCCCTAGCTAGGCATAAAAGCAAGGATAGATCTAGGTATTGCCATCTTTGGTATTAGGAAAGAAAAGAGAAAATATCTTTTCTACAGCATTTATATTTATATTTTGAGATAGCACGTGGCCATTGATAGTGGAAGAAAGATCAAGTACGTTACGGAAATTGGCGTCTAAGCTAGCCCTCATTTCTTTGATAATTTCATTTTGATAAAAGCACAAAAGAGAGGTAGATTCAACCTTCTCACTCATGGGGTGCCCAAATATAGTTTTCATCCTTTCATAAGTATCAATGGGATCCCCCTCAAGAAAACCTTCTTTAAAGATAGAATCTAGAACTTGCTTGAATGAAGAGGGTAAACCAATATAAAAGCTTTTCAGGTAAACCTCAATTTGATATTGGGGCACATAGCTAGCTCGGATACTTAATAGCCTATCCCAAGCGTCTTTCAAAGATTCATCAAGTAAATAACAAAAAATTCTGGGATCATCTTCATCGAAATTATTCAAACTCTCATTGATAACGCCAGTAGGTCTCTCCATAGCATCATTATTTATGAGCTTAGAGAGGACAGAGGGACTATCCAAGGTAAAACCCGGGAGAGAACCCTTAGCCCTTTTTGAA
Source organism: Triticum urartu (assembly GCF_003073215.2). Lineage (NCBI taxonomy): Eukaryota > Viridiplantae > Streptophyta > Magnoliopsida > Poales > Poaceae > Triticum > Triticum urartu. The sequence goes on from NC_053027.1 coordinate 462,406,342, forward strand.
GCGGCCATTGTACAAGAAAACAAACGGGAAAGAGGCAAATAAAAAGGCAAGGGTGAAGTGGGGGAGAGGAAAACAAGAGGCAAATGGCAAATAATGTAATGCGAGGGATAAGAGTTTGTGATGGGTACTTGGTATGTCTTGACTTGTGCGTAGACTCCCCGGCGATGGCGCCAGAAATCCTTCTTGCTACCTCTTGAGCACTGCGTTGGTTTTCTCTTGAAGAGGAAAGGGTGATGCAGCAAAGTAGCATAAGTATTTCCCTCAGTTTTTTAGAACCAAGGTATCAATCAAGTAGGAGGCCACACGCAAGTCCCTCGTACCTACACAAACAAATAAGAACCTCGCAACCAACGTGATAAAGGGGTTGTCAATCCCTTCACGGTCACTTACGAGAGTGAGATCTGATAGATATGATAATGATAAGATAAATATTTTTGGTATTTTTATGATATAGATTGAAAGTAAAAAATTGCAAAGTAAAATAGATTGGAAACTTATATGATGGAGAATAGACCCGGGGGGCATAGGTTTCACTAGTGGCTTCTCTCAAGATAGCATAAGTATTACGGTGGGTGAACGAATTACTGTCGAGCAATTGATAGAATTGAGCATAGTTATGAGAATATCTAGGCTGATCATGAATATAGGCATCACGTCCGTGACAAGTAGACCGGCTCCTGCCCGCATCTACTACTATTACTCCACACGACCGCTATCCAGCATGAATCTAGAGTATTAAGTTCATAAGAACAGAGTAATGCATTAGGTAAGATGACATGATGTAGAGGGATAAACTCAAGCAATATGATATAAACCCCATCTTTTTATCCTCGATCGCAACAATACAATACGTGTTGTTTCCCTTTCTGTTACTGGGATCGAGCACCGCAAGATTGAACCCAAAGCTAAGCACTTCTCCGATTGCAAGAAAGATCAATCTAGTAGGCCAAACCAAACTGATAATTCGAAGAGACTTGCAAAGATAACCAATCATGCATAAAAGAATTCAGAGAAGATTCAAATATTGTTCATAGATATACTTGATCATAAACCCACATTTCATTGGATCTCGACAAACACACCGCAAAAAGAGTTACATCGAATAGATCTCCAAGAAGATCGAGGAGAACATTGTATTGAGATCCAAAGAGAGAGAAGAATCCATCTAGCTACTAGCTATGGACCCGAAGGTCTGAAGTAAACTACTCACACATCACCGGAGAGTCCATGGAGTTAATGTAGAGGCCCTCCGTGATCGATGCCCCCTCCAGCGGACCTCCGGAAAAGGCCCCAAGTTGGGATCTCTTGGGTACAGAAGGTTGCGGCGGTGGAAATAGGGTTTCGTGGTGCTCCTGGATGTTTTCAGGGTATATGAATATATATATAGGAGGAAGAAGTAGGTCGGTGGAGCAATGAGGGGCCCACGAGGGTGGAGGGCGCGCCTAGGGGGGTAGGCGTGCCCCCTGCCTCGTGGCCTCCTTGATTTTTCTTGACGTCCACTCCAAGTCCCCTAGATCACGTTTGTTCCAAAAATAACTCTCCCGAAGGTTTCATTTCGTTTGGATTCCGTTTGATATTCCTTTTCTGCGAAACACTGAAATAGGCAAAAAAACAGCAATTTGCATTGGGCCTTGGGTTAATAGGTTAGTCCCAAAAATAATATAAAAGTGTAAAATAAATCCCATTAACATCCAAAACAGAATATATAATAGCATGGAACAATCAAAAATTATACATACCTTGGAGACGTATCAATGATCGGGCGTGATAAGCTCTACGTTCACATACAATGGGTGCAAGCCAGTTTTGCACATGCAGAATACTCGGGTTAAACGTGATGAGCCTAGCATATGCAGATATGGCCTCGGAACACTGAGACTGAAAGGTCAAGCGTGAATCATATAGTAGATATGATCAACATAATGGTGTTCATCATTGAAAACTACTCCATCTCACGTGATGATCGGACATGGTTTAGTTGATATGGATCACGTGATCACTTAGATGATTAGAGAGATGTCTATCTAAGTGGGAGTTCTTAAGTAATTTGATTAATTGAACTTTAATTTATCATGAACTTAGTGCCTGATAGTATTTTGCATGTCTATGTTGTTGTAGATAGATGGCTCGTGCTGTTGTTCCGTTGAATTTTAATGTGTTCCTAGAGAAAGCTAAGTTGAAAGATGATGGTAGCAACTACACGGACTAGGTCCGTAACTTGAGGATTATCCTCATTGTTGCATAGAAGAATTACATCCTGGAAGCACCGCTAGGTGACAAACCCGCTGCAGGAGCAACGCCAGATGTTGTGAACACTTGGCAGAGCAAAGCTGATGACTACTAGATAGTTCAGTGTGCCATGCTTTACAGCTTAGAACTGGGACTTCAACGATGTTTTGAACATCATGGAGCATATGAGATGTTCCAGTAGTAGAAGTTAATATTTCAAACAAATGCCCGGATTGAGAGATATGAAGTCTCCAATAAGTTCTACATCTGCAAAATGGAGGAGAATAGTTCTGTCAGTGAGCACATACTCAGAATGTCTGGGTACCACAATCACTTGACTCAGCTGGGAGTTAATCTTCTGGTTAATAGTGTCATTGACAGAGTTTTTCAATCACTGCCACCAAGCTACAAAAGCTTCGTGATGAACTATAATATGCAAGGGATAGATAAGACAATTCCCGAGCTCTTCGCGATGCTAAAGGCCGTGGAGGTAGAAATCAAGAAGGAGCATCAAGTGTTGATGGTCAACAAGACCACTAGTTTCAAGAAGAAGGGCAAAGGGAAGAAGGGGAACTTCAAGAAGAACAACAAGCCAGTTGCTGCTCAAGTGAAGAAACCCAAGTCTGGACCTAAGCATGAAACTGAGTGCTTCTACTGCAAAGGGACTGGTCACTGGAAGCGGAACTGCCCCAAGTATTTGGCGGAAAAGAAGGATGGCAAAGTGAAAGGTATATTTGATATACATGTTATTGATGTGTACCTTACTAATGCTCGCAGTAGCGCCTGGGTATTTGATACTGGTTCTGTTGCTAATATTTGCAACTCGAAACATGGGCTACAGATTAAGCGAAGATTGGCTAAGGACGAGGTGACGATGCGCGTGGGAAATGGTTCCAAAGTCGATGTGATCGCCGTCAGCACGCTACCTCTACATCTACCTTCGGGATTAGTTTTAGACCTAAATAATTGTTATTTGGTGCCAGCATTGAGCATGAACATAATATCTGGATCTTGTTAGATGCGAGACGGTTATTCATTTAAATCGGAGAATAATGGTTGATGTATTTATAAGAGTAATATCTTTTATGGTCATGCACCCTTGATGAGTGGTCTATTTTTACTAAATCTTGATAGTAGTGATACACATGTTCATAGTATTGAAGCCAAAAGATGCAGAGTTGATAATGATAGTGCAACTTATTTGTGGCACTGCCGTTTGGTTCATATTGGTGTAAAGCGCATGAAGAAACTCCATTCTGATGGACTTCTGGAATCACTTGATTATGAATCACTTGGTACTTGCGAACCATGCCTCATAGGCAAGATGACTAAAACTCCGTTCTTCGGAACAATGGAGCGAGCAACAGAGTTATTAGAAATCATACATACTAATGTATGTGGTCCAATGAACATTAAGGCTTGCTGCAGAAATCGTTATTTTCTCACCTTCACAGATGATTTGAGCAGATATGGGTATATCTACTTAATGAAACATATGTCTGAAACATTTGAAAAGTTCAAAGAATTTCAGAGTGAAGTGGAAAATCATCGTAACAAGAAAATAAAGTTTCTACGATCTGATCGTGGAGGAGAATATTTGAGTTACGAGTTTGGTCTTCATTTGAAACAATGCGGAATAGTTTCGCACTCACGCCACCAGGAACACCACAACGTAATGGTGTGTCCGAACGTCGTAATTGTACTTTACTAGATATGGTGCGATCTATGATGTCTCTTACTGATTTACCGCTATCGTTTTGGGGTTATGCTTTAGAGACGGTTGCATTCATGTTAAATAGGGCACCATCTAAATCCGTTGAGACGACACCTTATGAACTATGGTTTGGCAAGAAACTCATGTTGTCATTTCTTAAAGTTTGGGGCTATGATGCTTATGTGAAAAAGCTTCATCCTGATAGGCAAGATATTCGTTGCTAAGAATGTATCCTTTCCAGAGAAGGAGTTTCTCTCGAAAGAAGTGAGTGGGAGGAAATTAGAACTTGATGAGGTAATTGTACCTGCTCCCTTATTGGAAAGTAGTTCATCACTGAAATCAGTTCCAGTGATTCCTACACCCATAAGTGAGGAAGCTAATGATGATGATCATGAAACTTCGAATCAAGTTACTACCGAACCTCGTAGGTCAACCAGAGCAAGATCCGCACCAGAGTGGTACGGTAATCCTGTTCTGGAGGTCATGTTACTTGACCATGACAAACCTACGAACTATGAGAAAGCGATGATGAGCCCAGATTCCGCAAAATGGCTTGAGGCCATGAAATCTGAGATGGGATCCATGTATGAGAATAAAGTGTGGACTTTGGTTGACTTGCCCGATGATCTGCAGGCCATAGATAATAAATGGATCTTCAAGAAGAATACTGACGCTAATGGTAATATTACTATCTACAAAGCTCGACTTGTTGCAAAAGGTTTTCAACAAGTTCAAGGAGTTGACTACGATGAGACATTCTCACCCGTAGTGATGCTTAAGTCCGTCCGAATCATGTTAGCAATTGCCGCATTTTATGATTATGAAATTTGGCAAATGGATGTCAAAACTGCATTCCTTAATGGATATCTTAAAGAAGAGTTGTATATGATGCAACCAGAAGGTTTTGTCGATCCAAAAGGTGTTAACAAAGTGTGCAATCTCCAGCAATCCATTTATGGACTGGTGCAAGCCTCTCAGAGTTGGAATATACGCTTTGATAGTGTGATCAAAGCATATGGTTTGATACAAACTTTGGAAGAAGCCTGTATTTACAAGAAAGTGAGTGGGAGCTCTATAGCATTTCTGATATTATATGTAGATGACATATTGTTGATCGGAAATGATACTGAATTTCTGAATAGCATAAAAGGATACTTGAATAAGAATTTTTCAATGAAAGACCTCGGTGAAGCTGCTTATATATTGGGCATCAAGATCTCTAGAGGTAGATCAAGACGCTTAATTGGACTTTCACAAAGAACATACCTTGATAAAGTTTTGAAGAAGTTCAAAATGGATCAGGCAAAGAAAGGGTTCTTGCTTGTGTTACAAGGTGTGAAGTTGAGTCAGACTCAATGCCCGACCACTGCAGAAGATAGAGAGAAAATGAAAGTCATTCCCTATGCTTCAGTCGTAGGTTCTATCATGTATGCAATGCTGTGTACCAGACCTGATGTGTGCCTTGCTATTAGTTTAGCAGGGAGGTACCAAAGTAATCCAGGAGTGGATCACTGGACAGCGGTCAAGAACATCCTGAAATACCTGAAAAGTGTTGGGGAACGCAGTAATTTCAAAAAAATTCCTACGCACATGCAAGATCATGGTGATGCATAGCAACGAGAGGGAAGAGTGTTGTCCATGTTGTTGGGGAACGCAGTAATTTCAAAAAAATTCCTACGCACACGCAAGATCATGGTGATGCATAGCAACGAGAGGGAAGAGTGTTGTCTACGTACCCTCGTAGACCGTAAGCGTAAGAGTTATGACAACGCGGTTGATGTAGTCGTACGTCTTCACGATCGACCGATCCTAGCACCGAAGGTACGACACCTCCGCGATCTGCACACGTTCGGCTCGGTGACGTCCCACGAACTCACGATCCAGTAGAGTGTCGAGGGAGATCTTCGTCAACACGACGGTGTGATGACGGTGATGATGATGCTACCGGAACAGGGCTTCGCTTAAGCACCGCTACGATATGACCGAGGTGGATTATGGTGGAGGGGGCACCGGACACGGCTAGAAACAATCAATTTGTGTGTTCTAGGGTGCCCCCTGCCCCTGTATATAAAGGAGCAAGGGGGAGGCCGGACGGCCCTAGGGGCGCGCCAGGAGAGGAGTCCTCCTCCTAGTAGGAGTAGGACTCCCCTTTCCTACTCCTACTTGGAGGGGGAAAGGAAGGAGGAGAGTGAGAAGGAAAGGGGGGTGCCCCCCCTCCTAGTCCAATTCGGACCAAAGGGAGAGGGGGCGTGCGGCCTGCCCTGGCCGGCCCTCTCTCTCTCCACTAAGGCCCATGTGGCCCATTGGTTCTCCAGGGGGGTCCGGTAACCCTCTGGTACTCCGATTTTCTCCGAAATCACCCGGAACACTTTCAGTGTCCAAATATACCCGTCCAATATATTAATCTTTATGCCTCGACCATTTCGAGACTCCTCGTCATGTCCGTGATCACATCCGGGACTCTGAACTACCTTCGGTACATCAAAACACATAAACTCATAATACCGATCGTCACCGAACGTTAAGCGTGCGGACCCTACGGGTTCGAGAACTATGTAGACATGACCGAGACACGTCTCCGGTCAATAACCAATAGAGGAACCTGGATGTTCATATTGGCTCCCACATATTCTACAAAGATCTTTATCGGTCAAACACATAACGATATATGTTGTTCCCTTTGTCATCAGTATGTTGCTTGCCCGAGATTCGATCATCGGTATCTCAATACCTAGTTCAATCTCGTTACCGGCAAGTCTATTTACTCATTCCGTAATGCTACATCCCGTAACTAACTCATTACCTGCATTTCTTGCAAGGCTTATAGTGATGTACATTACCGAGAGGGCCCAGAGATACCTCTCCGACAATCGGAGTGACAAATCCTAATCTCGATCTATGCCAACTCAACAAACACCATCGGAGACACCTGTAGAGCACCTTTATAATCACCCAGTTACGTTGTGACGTTTGGTGGCACACAAAGTGTTCCTCTGGTATTCGGGAGTTGCATGATCTCATAGTCATAGGAACATGTATAATTTATGGAGAAAGCAATAGCAATAAACTAAACGGTCATCGTGCTAAGCTAACGGATGGGTCAAGTCAATTACATCATTCTCTAATGATGTGATCCCATTAATCAAACGACAACTCATGTCTATGGTTAGGAAACATAACCATCATTGATTCAACGAGCTAGTCAAGTAGAGGCAAACTAGTGACATTCTGTTTGTCTATGTATTCACACATGTAAAAAGTTTTCGGTTAATGCAATTCTAGCATGAATAATAAACATTTATCATGATATAAGGAAATATAAATAACAACTTTATTATTGCCTCTAGGGCATATTTCCTTCAGTCTCCCACTTGCACTAGAGTCAATAATCTAGATTACATTGTAATGATTCTAACACCCATGGAGTCTTGGTGCTGATCATGTTTTGCTCATGAGAGAGGCTTAGTCAACGGGTCTGCAACATTCAGATCCATATGTATCTTGCAAATCTCTATGTCTCCCTCCTTGACTTGATCATGGATGGAATTGAAGTGTCTCTTGATGCTTGGTTCTCTTGTGAAATCTGGATTCCTTTGCCAAGGCAATTGCACCAGTCCATAAATGGATCGCTAGAGCTTGCACACTTTGTTAGCGCCTTTTGGATCGACAAAACCTTCTAGTTGCATCATATATAACTCTTCTTTAAGATATCCATTAAGAAATGCAGTTTTGACATCCATTTGCCAAATTTCATAATCATAAAATGCAGCAATTGCTAACATGATTCTGACGGACTTAGGCATCGCTACGGGTGAGAAGGTCCCATCGTAGTCAACTCCTTGAACTTGTCGAAAACCTTTCGCAACAAGTCGAGCTTTGTAGACAGTAACATTACCGTCAACGTCAGTCTTCTTCTTGAAGATCCATTTATTCTCTATGGCCTGCCGATCATCGGGCAAGTCAACCAAAGTCCATACTTTGTTCTCATACATGGATCCCATCTCAGATTTCATGGCCTCAAGCCATTTTGTGGAATTTGGGCTCATTATCGCTTCCTCATAGTTCGTAGGTTCGCCATGGTCAAGTAACATGACTTCCAGAATAGGATTACTGTACCACTCTGGTGCGGATCTTATTCTGGTTGACCTACGAGGTTCCATAGTAACTTGATCAGAAGTTGCATGATCATCATCATTAGCTTCCTCACTTACTGGCAAGTCTCTTTACTCGTTCCGTAATGCATCATCCCACAACTAACTCATTAGTCACATTGCTTGCAAGTCTCATAGTGATGTGCATTACCGAGAGGGCCCAGAGATACCTCTCCGATACACGGAGTGACAAATCCTAATCTCGATCTATGCCAACTCAACAAACACCATCGTAGACACCTGTAGAGCATCTTTATAATCATCCAGTTACGTTGTGACGTTTGATAGCACACAAGGTGCTCCTCTGGTATTCGGAAGTTGCATAATCTCATAGTCACAGGAACATGTATAAGTCATGAAGAAAACAATAGCAATAAAACTAAACGTTCATTATGCTAAGCTAATGGATGGGTCTTGTCCATCACATCATTCTCTAATGATGTGATCCCGTTTATCAAATGACAACACATGTCTATGGTTAGGAAACTTAACCATTTTTTATTAACAAGCTAGTCTAGTAGAGGCTTACTAGGGACACTGTGTTTTGTCTATGTATCCACACATGTATCAAGTTTCTGATTAATACAATTCTAGCATGAATAATAAATATTTATCATGATATAAGAAAATATAAAATAACAACTTTATTGTTGCCTCTAGGGCATATTTCCTTCACGTGCGCCGCGGCGTCGTCGGGCCCGAGGACTTCGTCACCGATGTCGGCACCGTCGCGGCTACCATTGCCGAACGCAGCTTGCGCGAGGAGGCGAAGCACCGGCGCCACCACAAGGAGCTCGACGACCTCGTGTTCCAGCAGGCGGTCATGGCGAACCTTGCCGCCAAGGAGAAGGACGACGAGCGGCGGCGCATCCGCGAGGAGCAGAAAGCGAAGTACATCGGTCTCGGCAGCTTCGACGAGGAGGATTGAGATCCTCCACCGCGTCGTCCATGGCCGCGAGCTCGCCGCCGTTAGATCCCCCCCCCCCTCTAGTACTAGTAGTGAATGTAGTATGTAGTATGAACTAGTGTTTGTAATTAATTAGTGTTTGATCATGTAGTATATGTAGTATGTGATAAACTACTACGGTTGCAATTTCTCCCACGAAACTTTTTTCAAATTATGCAGTTCCATATACGGTTTCTGTTCGGCTACGCACGTTTTCGACCCGCAAACGAGATCCGCGTTGAACTGCAAACACGTTTTGCGGGTCGGGAATTTGCGGAGTCTGCTAGAGATGCTCTTAGAATTGGTTAAATATCAGTCGACTGAGACCTAATCACACCCTTTTGCTTTCTTTCAAAAGCCGCAGTACAATCAATGGATTGGCGCGGAAATATTTTTTGGAAAAAATAATTATGTCCATTCATTTCCTCAGTCTGTTTTTAAATTAAATGAATCTCTTAATAGTCAACATTATAACATACAGAAGGAAAAGAAACAACTTTATACAACACAAATGATAAGGGTTGAACGTTAGGAATTTTGATGTTCAGACCGAACGTGCCAGCAGCCGTTGGATGATAAGCACAAATCTTAACACACCCATCAACAGACACGTCGGCGATTGAAAGTGTTCGCTCGATCTCACGCCTGGCCCGAACGAAAAAAGAAGCCCCCCGCTGCCCTCACTCCTTCTATCTTATCAATTTCCTCTCGTTCCCTCTCTTCTATCCCATTCCAGATCGCGACAGTCAAAACCCCGCGTGTTGTGCTACAACAACGGATCCAGAGCAGAGTCATGCGAGCTCCTAGCCAGACACCAAGAATCAGGCCTCCGCCGTGCTCCAGGGTTGTCTCTCTCCGTCAACCGGCTCGAGGTGTCGTCGCGGGCCGAGGCAAGCGCCGCCTGCTCGCCTGCGGCCGATGCAACATATCTTTTTGCTATGGTGTCAACCTTTTGTTGTGCCTTTGCCATGTATATTCGAGGAAAATTGCCATGGTTACTTTGAGATCCTTTTTTGCCATGCCATATTGAAATTGTTTTACCCATGCCAACTGCATTCGCCATGGCTTTTTCAATTCATCATGCCCCATACAACAATTCAGGCTTCATGCTTTTTTGCTAGCTAGTTCTGTTTTCGACATCATTTTCCAGTTTACCATGGCAATTTCAATTTGACTATCATGGCAAATTAAATTCATAGAACATGGCAAATTCTATCATATTTTTTTACGTGCCATGGCAATATTATTCCATGTGCCACGGGAATTTGGCTATCATTTTTCCATGGCAATTTTTTGATCATTTGTTTGTGTTATTTCATATACATGACGATTTTATTACGCAAAAGATGGCAATTTTTGTAAAACTACCATGGCAAAATTCAGCGTGAATTTTTCATCGCAATTTTTTATCAATCTTTTATTACTTCACATTCTTCGCAAATTTCTTTCATGGCAAATTTGATAAAAAAAAACACGACAATTTTTTATATGCATTTTCCATGGCAATTTTTGATCATTTTTTTGTGTTATTTCACATATACTACAATTTTATTATGCAAAATATGGCGATTTTGGTAAAAAAAAACATCATGGCAAAATTGAACATGCATTTTCATGGCAATTTTGTATCATTTTTTGTATTATTTCACATTCTTGGCAAATTTTCTTCATAAAGCATGGAAACTTTGATAAAAATATCATGGCAATTTTTTAATATGCATTCTTGGCATGGCAATTTTGAATCATTTGTATGTGTTATTTTCACATACATGTCAATTTTATTACGCAAAAGATGACAATTTTGGTAAAAATACCATGGAAAAATTGAACTTGCATTTTCCATGGAAATTTATTATTTCACATTAATGGCAAATTTCTTTTATAAATCATGGCAAATTAGGTAAAAAATAGCACGGAAAAATTGAATATGCATTTGCCATGGCAAATTTTTGATCATTTTTGTGTGCTATTTGACATACACGGTAATTTTTATTATGCAAAATATGGCATTTTCGGTAAAAAGAAATACCATGGCAAATTGAACATGCATTTGCCATCGCAATTTTTTTTTATCATTTTTTGTATTATTTCACATTCATGGCAAGTTTATTTTTATAAAGCATGGTAAATTTGATAAAAATACCATGGCAAATTTGAACATGCATTTGTCATGGAATTTTTTTTATCAATTTTCTGTGCTATTTCACAAACATGACAGATTTCTTATATAAAAGCATGACAAATTTTCCTTAAAATACCATGGCAAAATGTATTATACATCTGCCACGGCAACTTTGGTCGTAACTACTCTTATTTGACATAAATGCCAAATTCTTTATATGGAGCATCGAAATTTTAATTGAAATATCATGGCAAATTTTTATATACATCTGCCACGTCAATTTTGTAATTAAAATAACAAAAGGCAAAAAATGATATACATTGCCACAATAATCTGTTCAAATGTTTTTCCGATGGGAAATTGTTTTGTATATGTATCATGGTAAGTTTTACACTAATTTTTTTGTCATGGCAAATTTTCATTTATCATCACCTCAAAATTAGGGCTTCATTAGTCTCAGCCAAATCTGGGTTTTTTAGTCACGGATTAAATTGGGCCTTATTTTTTCTTTTTCTTAGTCACAACAAAAGGCCTATACGAGTGGCGTTCGGTCCAAGAACTTCTCGTGCCAGGCGAACTCATTCGGTCGATGCCCTCCCAGACCACACGTCCGGCCAATACAAAGGTGCCAATGAAACGGCTACGCACTCGCCAATTGCAAAAGGCACACATCAAGAAAAAGGGTTTCCTGGTTACAAGCAAACACCAAAACAAGCAAACGTAGCTCCCCTAAAAGGCAGTAACAAAACAAAAAAATGTAGAAAGATTGCACCAACGCCAAGTTCATTCAAAGTCGAGTCAGTGCTAGGAGGAGAAAAAACAACATTTGGCAATGATTTAGCTATACTTGAGTTGACTAAAAAACAAAATTTTTGCTAAAGCACATCTGAATATGCTATAAGATTGCACATATAAGTCATATGTAATTGATCTTAGATGAAGGTCGTGTAGATATTATTTTTCTTGTTATGCTTGACTGAGTCATTTATATGTGCCTTAGACAAACCAAAAAAATAATTAGGATTAGTCAATTCTCTTAGCACACGCGCGTAGAGTACCGCATGCATGCAACATGCAACTAGTCTGTGAAGGACGGGTGACGCGACCACGAGAGCATATTATAAAAATACGTAATTTCTTGGCAAATTGTATGCAAATTTTGTCATTATTTGTTTTAGTTTTTCATTTTCTTTGTTCTTAAAGAGTTTTCATTCTTCATCACATAACTTCGTATTTTAATTTTATTTTCTTTCTTATTTAAGGGTAATATGAATGCCAACAATTTATTACTTTTTAGTGAACTTTTTTTTGCGAAAATACCACTATTATGTGTAAAATCCATGTAAATTTGATGTGCTTATTCTCGCATATTATAAAGAGACGCAAATTATGTGTAATTTTTTTTACAAATTTTGTCATTATTTATTACGGCGGCCACGGCCATGACGGCGGGGGCAGGCACTCCCTTTGAGGTGTGGAAGCGGCGAGCTAGGGAGGGGGTCCGCTGCTATGCGCGTGGTGAGCATGTAAATTTGGGTGCGAGGGAAGAAAACAACACAGGGGGAGAACCAAATCCGACGGGCACATACGAATAAATGGGGTGGATGGGCGGCGGCCATCCAAATTTGGGTCGGCCGACGGCCTCTAATAGTCGCTATTTAAAAAAGGAATTTGAACAAAAAGCCCAGTGCTAATGTAACGTGCCAACCCGGGGTGCAATTGCGTTATTTATTTTACGACCGTGCCCTCATAAGGGATCTTTTCACTGCATCTGTTTTGATCCGTGTGCACTTATCGGTGTTGGGTCACGGATGGGCTCGGAGGCCATCTTTACGTCCGTGTGCACCTTTTAGTGCTGGATCACGAGTTGGGCTCAGTGGCCTCTTTTATTTATGCTCTTTGACATCTTTCGCAGTTAACAGCCGTGCATTATTCCCATGTTGGTGATGCAACAGGTAAAGTCCATCCAATAAACTGGTCACATCCTAATTAAACTTCCCGTACGGTACTAATCTGCGCAGCGATGGATTTTACGTCCCGCACCGGCCACCCTGAAAAACTCGGTTGAGGCCCAACTGGGCCCGTTCCCCTGGCCCGTGACTATCCCGTCCTCCTCTGCTCTCTTCCCCGAACGCACCCGCAGCACGCCGCCGTGAACCACCGCGCTCACCGCCGTCGCCTCGCCTCCGGAAGTTGTCTAAAAGCTCCGCCGAGCCATGCTGCATCTCCTCGCCGATGAACACGAGCCCGGGAGCATCACAGCGAGCCTTTGAGCTCGTCACCGCCGCCTCTGTTCGCCGATCGCCGGCGTCGATTCGCCACCGTCAACGCTCCCCCGAGCTCGCCGACGACTCCATCGGATGCGCCGTGAGCCCCTCCTCGTTTTCCTCCTGTTCCCCTTCTCGCGCTCGTGCCCTAGCTAGCTATTCCGCCATGGCCGAGATCTCGCTGCCGCCGCGGCTTAGCTCGCCATTGCTAGTCATCCCTGCTGATCAAACCGAGTGCGAAGCCGAGCTCTTGAAGCGCCCAGGAGGCCTATGAGCCCCTTAGCCAGCCTTCTAGCGCTTCGTAGCACTCTCCATGGTACTCCGCGGCGTGGGATGGTCGCCGGCCGGCTGACGCGTCCCTGTTTAATTAGTCGCTAATGACTCCGTTAACTAGCCACTGAGGCGCTGACTAGTGGGACCCCCAGTTAATTACGTCGGTTAAACTCTCTGTTTAGGGTTAGTTTCATTCCCGTCTGCAGATCAATTCTCTCGTTAGCCTTGACTGCTTCAAGGAAGCTACAAACTCAAAAGAAAATTTCCTTTTACTTATAACTGAGTTGCTGATGGCCGCGCAGAATCTGGAAGCTCAGTTGTGATTGTGATGGAAGGGGGCAAGAAACTGTCAATAAACATGAGGCGTCCAAGCTTTGTTGTTCTTACCTACTTTTGTGATCGTCCTCACGATTAACTTGACGCGAATGGGGGCATAGGTGTACCTTTTATGTCAGGCCCAGTACCACTCCTTGTCCTCCCAGCGTCAAGTATACGGCCTCGGGCGTGGGCCGGCCCGCAAGACGGAGGAAGCCCAACCCGCGGAACCAAGGCCCAGAGTGGGTGTGACCGAGCGGAGGCACCAACTACTTAAAGGCACACGTGCAGAAGGCCAAACCATCCAGTGGATCACGGCACCCGGCGGCGGCGGCTTCCTGTTCCTCTCCCGATCCCCTTGTGTACCACTTCTTGTAATCACTATCAGATACTCGAATTCGTGAGCAAGTGCAATAGATCGTGTGATATACTACCTGGGTGCTAACATATGGTATTCAGAGCCTTGGATTTGGGGCTGGCGCACCTCATCGAGACACGGCGGCAAAAATCGATCAGAGATCGAATCAGCGCCATGGATCCCTCCTTCAAGGAATATTTCAACAAGCTGACTTCCTCGCTGGACGGAATCCACGCGGATATCTGTTGACGGCGGCCAAATTGAAGGATCTGGTCGCCTGGCGCCCGGAGCTGGAACGGCGCGTCGACCGGCTCTCCACCGCAGTCGCTGAACTCCAACAGGGGTGACCCGCGGCAGAGGAGGAGCAGGCGCCCGCGCCCAAGGCCGCTCCGACACTCGTTCCCCTGCGCGACCCGACGGACAACAACAAGGGTCCGGAGGGCGGCGTCGCATCAGGGCCGATCGGCCACGACATCGACATCCTACCGCGGGGTCTGGCACCGACGTTCGCGTCGGTGTCCACCCCGGCAAACGGTCAGTTCGCTCCCCTGTCTCCCGCACCTCTGCCCTCTCCTTATGCACATGCAAGCCAGTTGCTCGCGGGGATCGGCGAGACGCACCCATCCATTGTGTTTCCCCAATTTTTTAGCGAGAACCCACGTCTCTGGAAGACGTTGTGCGAGCAGTACTTTCACATGTTCGCGATTCAGGAGAAATTCTGGGTTCCCATGGCCACGCTCAACTTCTCGGGCACGGCCGCAGTGTGGCTGCAGTCGATTCAGAAGAAACTCTCTGAATTCGACTGGGAATCGTTCTCTTCCTTGTTGTGCACCCGTTTTGGCCGAGATCGCCATCAACTCCTCAGCCGCCAATTTTACACGCTTGCACAAACAACAACTGTGGCAGATTACATCGAACGATTTGAGCAAATTATCAGTCATTTGTCTGCTTACTCAGACTCAATTCATCCTTATTATTACCTCACTCGTTTTGTGGAGGGACTTCGGGCGGACATACTAGCGATTGTGCTGGTGCAACGACCGCCTGATCTGGACACGGCGTGTGCACTAGCACTACTGCAAGAGGAAGTGGCAAACGGCGGCACCTGGGAGCGGCCTCGTCAACCCACCACGGCTCGGGCGGCGGACCTGGCGACGCGGGCGCACGTGGGCATGCCCATGCCGCTCCCGCCCCCTCCTCCACAAGGGCGGCCTCCTACGACACCGGCTACGTCCGAGCGCAGGACCAACGACACCAACCGCAGCGACAACTCCAAGATCAAGGCATTGCGCGAGTACCGGCGAGCACGTGGCCTTTCTTTCAAGTGTGGCGAGCGATGGGGACAGGACCACACTTGCCCCACGAGCGTGCAGCTTCATGTCGTCGAAGAGCTGCTGGAGCTCTTGGGCATGGAAGGGAGCGAGGAGCTTCCAAACGCCCCAACCGAGACGGTGATGGCAATTTCACGGCAAGCTCTCACGGGTGGCACTCCTCCAAAAGCCGTTAAACTCCAAGCGTGGCTCCAAGGCCGCGCTATTCTCCTCTTGGTGGATTTCGGCAGTTCAATCTCCTTCATTGACGCGCAATTGGCTGCCTCGCTGTCAGGAGTTGTACAGCTCAACCGTCCTTGTCGAGTCAAGGTGGCTGATGGGGGGGGGGGGGGGGTGGGGGGGGAGCTCTGCTGTGTGTCTCACATACCCAAGTGTTGCTGGTCCATTCAGGAGCAGGAGTTCAGCACGGACATGAAAATCCTTCCGTTGGGGGTTTATGATGCCATTTTGGGCATGGACTGGCTCGAAGAGCACAACCCCATGAATGTGGATTGGCGCGACAAGCAGCTCTGGATCACCACTCCGACAGGGACAATGCACCTTCAGGGCCAGATTGAGGGGGTTACGAGCTGCACGGAGATCAACAGTCTGCAACTGCAATGCATGCAACGTCAGGGAGAGGTGGCACATGTCGTGCAGCTGTACTAGGTTTACGAGTCGGATGAGATCTTCACCCCAACCCCAGGCAACATCCAGGCGGTGATTGATCAATTCAAGGACATCTTTGAGGAACCCAAAGGTTTACCGCCAAGGTGTGCGTGCGATCACTTCATTCCACTCATGCCAGGAGCGCAACCGGTGAATCTGAGGCCTTACCGTTACAAACCAGAGCACAAGTCAGAGATTGAGAAGCAAGTTAAAGGGCTGTTGGATCAAGGCGTCATTCAGAAGAGTCAAAGTCCCTTCTCGTCACCGGTGATTCTGGTCAAGAAGAAGGATGGAACACGGCGACTTTGCATCGATTACCGCCACTTGAACGCTATGACAGTGGTGGGCAAGTACCCGGTGCCGGTGATCGAGGAGCTATTGGACGAGCTGCATGGTGCTCGATGGTTCTCAAAACTGGATTTACGTGCAGACTACCACCAGATTCGCCTGGCAGAGGGGGAGGAGTACAAGACGGCCTTTCAAACCCATACAGGTCATTTCGAGTTCTTGGTGGTCTCGTTCGGGTTGGCTGGAGCTCCGGGCACCTTTAATGGGGGTATGACAGAAACCTTACACCCTCTTATCAGAGAGTGTGTGCTGGCGTTTTTCGATGACATCCTTGTCTTCAGCAAGACCCTACAAGATCATGTTCAGCATCTGCAGCAGGTGTTCAGTCTGCTCCGGCGTGACCAATGGAAAGTGAAGATGAGCAAATGTGCCTTTGGTCAGCAGCGCATATCGTACCTGGGGCACGTCATCAGCGCGGAGGGGGTTGCCACAGATCCTACCAAGATCCAGGCTGTTCGTGACTGGCCAACGCCAACAAATGTCAAGGAAGTCCGTCAGTTCTTGGGTTTGGCTGGTTACTACCGGTGATTCATGCGACAGTTTGGGGTGCTAGCTAGACCTTTGTTCAATCTATTGAAGAAAGGCTCTCCGTTTGTCTGGACGGATAACACTGAGCAGAGCTTTCAGGTGCTCAAGCAGGGTTTAATCTCGGCTCCGGTGCTCGCACTACCTAATTTCCAGAAGCCATTCACTATCGAGACGGATGCTTGTGACGTGGGCATCGGGGCAATTTTACAGCAAGAGAGACACCCAATTGCTTTCATGAGCAAATCGCTTTGTCAGAAATACCGCGGACTGTCCACATATGAGAAGGAGTACCTCGCAATCATCGCGGCAGTAGATCAGTGGCGTCCTTATTTGCAGTCGGCAGAATTTGTGATCAAGACTGATCAACGCAGCTTGGTGCACTTACAAGAACAACGGCTAGTCACCCCATGGCAGCAGCGAGCCTTTACTAAACTCCTCGGGTTGCAGTACCGCATCGTCTACAACAAAGGATCGGAGAACGGGGCAGCTGATGCTCTTTCTCGGCTGCCCAAAACAGAAACATTGTTTGGGATCTCCACTTGTCAGCCAGCATGGATGGAGGACGTGCTCGCAAGCTACAACTACAATCCGCACACTCAGAAGCTGTTGGAACAGCTGGCAATCAGACCTGACCCCAAGAAGCGCTTCACCCTGGCACAGGGCATCATCCGTTTCAGAGAACGCATATGGCTGAGAGGCAGCACCGAGCTACAGCAGAAAATTATGGCAGCTTTCCATGACAGCCCCATCGGAGGACACTCTGGATTCCCGGTGACTTACAAGGCTATCTGCAGGTTATTTGCTTGGCCCAAGATGAAGACCCACATTGAGCAGTATGTCAAGTGTTGCCAGATATGCCAACAAGCCAAAACAGAGAGAGTGGCATCACCAGGTCTGCTGCAACCTCTTCCTGTTCCACAGGCTTCATGGGATATGACAACAATGGATTTCATCAATGGATTGCCACAATCAGGTCAGCACAACTGCATCTGGGTTTTGGTCGACCGGATGACCAAGTTCGCTCATTTTCTGCCTCTTACCCACCCATACACCACTTCTCGAGTGGCTCAACTGTTCATGTAGCGCATCTATCCAATTCATGGGTTTCCTTAGGCCATTGTCTCTGATCGGGATCCGGTTTTCATGAGTCACTTCTGGCAAGAACTCTTTCGTTACGCCGGCACTGAACTTCGTTTGAGCACTGCCAACCACCCTCAAACATACGGGCAGTCAGAGCTAGTGAACCAATGCCTCGAAACCTTTCTCCGTTGCTTCAATCACGCTTGTCCCAAGCGATGGAGTCATTGGCTTCCTCTTGCTCAATTCTGGTACAATTCTTCACCCCATTCTTCCATTGGCATGACTCCCTTTAAGGCCATGTTTGGGCATGAACCCTGACATTGGGGAATTACTACAACTACAGTGTGCTCGGTACCGTCACTTCAGTCCTGGTTGGACGAACGCGCTGTCATTCAGGACCTGCTGCAACAGCACTTGCAGCGTGCTCGGCTCCGCATGAAGCAACAGACTAACCGTAAGCGTTCTGAGCGCAGATTGGAAGTGGGGGACATGGTGTTTCTGAAACTACAACCTTATGTCCAGACGTCAGTGGCAAAACGGGCTAATCACAAGCTTTCGTTCCGGTTCTACGGTCGTTTTCCTGTCATCAGCAAGATCAACGAGGTGGCGTATAAGCTGGAACTGCCCCCGCAAGCCACGATCCACCCGGTCTTTCATGTTTCCATGCTGCGTCGCGCGGTGCTCCCAGGTACGCCGGTCGAACCAGTACTTCCTGTACTCTCTGATGTACCAGCGGTACCTCGAGCCATCCTCGACACTCGCTAGAAGCGCAAGCAAGGAGCCATGGTGGAACAGGTTCTGGTGCGCTAGTCGGATCAAACCAAGATCGACGACACCTGGGAAGACAAGAAAGAGCTGCAAGCTCGTTTTCCAGCGGCTGAGGCTTGGGGTCAAGCCTCTTCTCAAGAAGGAGGGGATGTCAGGCCCAGTACCACTCCTTGTCCTCCCATCGTCAAGTATACGGCCTCGGCGTGGGCTGGCCCGCAAGACGAAGGAAGCCCAACCCGCGGAACCAAGGCCCAGAGTGGGTGTGACCGAGTGGAGGCACCAACTACTTAAAGGCACACGCGCAGAAGGCCAAACCATCCAGTGGATCACGGCACCCGGCGGCGGCGGCTTCCTGTTCCTCTCCCGACCCCCTTGTGTACCACTCCTTGTAATCGCTATCAGATACTCGAATTCGTGAGCAAGTGCAATAGATCGTGTGATATACTACCTGGGTGCTAACATTTTATAAGGGCGTTGAAACTGTTGGATGAATTACAAATTCCATGGCCATCTTTAGAAATGACGCGTAAGCGTCTAGTAATCCCAACTATGCAACCATGCGTGCTAGCCTCAGATGGCAGTGCTTGTTTAGTTTTGTACTTGTACAATGGTAGATGCAGAGATGAAGTCAAATCATCAGATTCAGAAGAGGTAAGAAGAACAAACTCTGATGAGCAGGCTCACCATCAGATCCAACAGATTCAGAATGAATACTACACGTTATATGCGAGGAACATTGCACTTGGCACGATATGATAAAAGGGAGAATAAGAAATCTTTTTGAGGAAAAGCAGCAGCCTTGGTTTCTTTTCCAATTAATTCAGAGAAGAGTAAGAACTACACTAGAGACTAAACTGAGTCAGCTTCTTTTGAACCCCCTCGTGGTTTTGTGGAGAATGCTTGAGTGAAGAAGAGGTAACTCAGTTGAGCAGATATGACTTGAGAGCTGGGATCGCTGTTCAGCAACGACTGTGCACGGACAATGAGGCAAGAACTGTTCAAATTGACTGACATTGTTTGTTTACTTACCACTGTAGTATCAATATGGATAAGGAAAAGTCGTGTATAGTATCCAATTGCAGCCTGCTAGATAAGGAAAGAACACCTTTGAAACTGAAGCCTCTGCTCCTCTTGGCACCTACCGCACCAAGTTGATACTACAGTGGACAACGCCAAGTTGGCTGAGCAGTTCAGAAAGAACAACTTTGACGATGACATGAACTCTTTTCCAACGCAAGTTGGCTGGGCAGTTCAGTCTCCTTTCCGGCGCCAAGCAAAGCAAGCTACCACGTGTGTAGATAAATACAGTAATCTAATCTAGTAG
This sequence comes from Triticum urartu, assembly GCF_003073215.2. Taxonomy (NCBI): domain Eukaryota; kingdom Viridiplantae; phylum Streptophyta; class Magnoliopsida; order Poales; family Poaceae; genus Triticum; species Triticum urartu. Next base: position 462,426,744 of record NC_053027.1, read on the forward strand.
GCGCAATGATCCGACATGGCATGCACTCTGGAGACCGGAGACCGGCGAATGAGTGGCTGCATGCACTCTGGCCACCTCCTGCTGCGTCGAAATTTCCGGCCTTGCAGAGTCGTGGACTAGTATGCATAGGCAGGCTGCGCACGCACGTGTTGGTGAGATTTGAATGTTAGCCAGCCAATGGATGGATCCCGTCCAAGTTGAACCTGCTATATAAACCTCCGCGGCAGCACAACACAGCAGCAGCAGCCAAAGCCTGTGGCGAGCAAAGAAAAAGTTCAGAGAGGATAGCTAGGTGATTCCTTCACAGACCACTTCCGCTTCCAACAAATCCATCACCTCGTCCGCGTCATGGACGTCTTGGAGAGAGGCGAACGCGCGCCGCTCCTGCAGAGTCACGGCCCAAAGGTTCAGGAGGATGATAGCCTGCAGGTGCCGCTCCTGAAGCACAAGAAGCGGGGCGGCAGCAAGGCACCAGCAGTTATTCTATGTAAGCAAAGCTCAATGTTCTTCTTATTGTCTTCTTATTGTAGCTCGAAGAGGCTGGTGGTTTAACTGAACTTTTCGCAATTGAATGGTGCAGTGTTCGAATGTCTAGAGAGCACGGCGTTCAATGGCATCTCCACCAACCTGGTGGTGTACCTGGAGACCGTCCTCCACGGCAGCAACCTCGCCAGCGCCTCCAACGTCGCCACCTGGTTTGGCACCAGCTACCTCACCCCCGTCTTCGGCGCCATCATCGCCGACTCCTTCTGGGGCAACTACAACACCATCCTCGTCTCCCTCGTCGTCTACCTTCTCGGCATGATGCTCGTCACCTTCTCCGCCTTCGTGCCCACCACCACGGCGGCGCTGTGCGCGGCGGGCGCGTCGTGCGCCGGCACCGCCGGCACGTGGGGGCTGAGCTCGCAGACCGTGGCTTTCGTGGGGCTGTACCTCGTGGCGATCGGGTGCGGCGGGGTGCGCTCGTCGCTGCTGCCGTTCGGAGCGGAGCAGTTCGACGACGACAGCGCGGCGGACCGGGAGGGCAAGGCGTCCTTCTTCAGCTGGTTCTACCTCTGCGTGAGCTTCGGCCCCATCATCTCCGGTGTGTTTCTCGTCTGGATCCAGCAGAACATCAGCTGGGGCCTCGGCTTCGGCATCGCCACCGCCTGCATCGCGCTCGCCTTCGCCGCCTTCGTGCTCGCCACGCCCATGTACAAGCGCCGCATGCCCGCAGGCACGCCGCTCAAGAGCCTCTGCCAGGTCGTGGCCGCCGCGTGCAAGAAAATCAGCATCAAGGTGCCCGCCGAAGCCGAACACCTCTACGAGGTCAGTGACAAGATCGACTCACCCCAGCCTAAGATCGCGCACACCAGCGACTTCAAGTTCCTCGACAAGGCGGCCATCGTCACGGAGTCGGACATGGAGGAGAGGCCGGAGGCGGCGACCTCGTGGAAGCTCTGCACCGTGACTCAGGTGGAGGAGCTCAAGATCCTTCTGCGGCTGCTGCCCGTCTGGATCACCAGCGTCATCGTGTCATCGGCCTACTCGCAGATGAACACCACGTTCGTGCAGCAGGGCAGTGCCATGGAAATGACCATCCTGTCGGTGCCGGTGCCCGCGGCGTCGCTGGTCTCGTTCGAGGTGATATGCGTCCTGACATGGGTGCTCCTCTACAACAAGGTGATCGTGCCAGCGTTGAGGAGCTTCTCCTCGAGCGGCGACGGCGAGCCGTCACAGCTGCAGCGGATGGGCGCGGGGAGGCTCCTCATGGCTCTCACCATGGCGGTGGCGGCGCTCGTGGAAATGAAGCGGCTCGACAGCGCGGCGCGTGGGGAGGAGATCAGCATCGCGTGGCAGCTGCCGCAGTACTTCTTCCTGGCTGGCGGAGAGGTGTTCTGCTACATCGCGCAGCTGGAGTTCTTCTTCGGCGAGGCGCCGGACACCATGAAAAGCATGTGCACGTCGCTCGCTCTGCTCACCATCGCGCTGGGGAGCTACATGAGCTCCTTCATCTATGCGATCGTGGAGGCCTTCACGGCGACGGGAGACAGCCCCGGGTGGATCTCCGACGACCTCAACAAGGGCCACCTCGACTACTTCTTCTGGGCCATGGCTGCAATGTGCACGCTCAACTTCGTCGTGTACAGCGGCATCGTCAAGAACTACAGGCTCAAGACGGTCATATCGTGATCGCTCGCGCAAGGATTCAAAGATTCCATTACATTCTATACATACATTACACAGGAAAGAGTAATTAGGAGTAGCCAGGTACCTTTTTTTAGAAACTTGTAGCCAGGTACCTTTTTTTAGAAACTTGTAGCCAGGTACATATATATACACAAGAAACACTAGGAAGAAAATGTAGGATATAGAATTTTGTTTTCAGTCTTGCTAAGTCTCAGTCGACTTCGTTAAGTCTCAGTTGATATTATATCCATAAGTTTTACATTGATCGGTGTAATATTTTTTCAATTTTTTTTCTCTCTTACATGCTATGTCACTTGAGTTAGAGCAACTCTAGCAGACCCCGCAAAATCGGCAAACCCACAAAATTCCAGCGAGTATATGGGCTCGGCCCAATTTTCTAGCTAGAATCGAGCCCGTATACTCGCCGGACCCATAATTTTTTTACCGCAAACCGCCCTCCCCCAACAGTATATCTACGGGTTCGCGGTGCATTTGCGGGTCGAAACTCTATCCCCCTGCCGCCGCGTCTCTCCGCAATTCCCCACTCCTCTTCTCATATTTCTCGCCGCCGGTGAGCCCCTTCCGCCTCCAGCTGCCATGTGGGGCCACATGTGGAGCTCCGGCCGCGGCTCTGGGAGCAGATCCGGCGGCGGTAGTGACCCCGAGCGCGAGCAGCGTGTCCGGTCAGACGGCGCGAGGAAGTTGACGAAGAGGGGCCTCTCGCCGCCGCCGAGCTTCCCCGTCCGCGAGATGGAGGAATACGACCGTCGGCACGGGCGTACGCCCTCCTCCGCCGCGAGGCCCTCTTTCGCCGCGAGCTCTTCCTCTTCCGACGTGAGCCTTCTCCCCGTGAAGAGGGAGTGGTCGAAGGAGGTCGAGGTCGTCGCCGCCAAGCAGGAGCCCGAGGAGATCGTGCGCCGCGCGTCGTCGGGCCCGAGGACTTCGTCGCCGATGTCGACGCCGTCGTGGCCACCATTGCCGAACGCAGCTTGCGCAAGGAGGCGGAGCGTCGGTGCCACCACGAGGAGCTCGATGACCTCGTGCTCCAGCAGGCGGTCGCAGCGAACCTGCCGCCAAGGAGAAGGACGACGAGTGGCAGCGCATCCGTGAGGAGCAGAAGGCGAAGTACATCGACCTCCGCAGCTCCGACGAGGAGGACTGAGCTCCTCCACTGCGTTGTCCATGGCCGCGAGCTCGCCGCCCTTAGATCCCCACCCCTCTAGTACTAGTAGTGAATACAGTATGTAGTATGAACTAGTGTTTGTAATGAATTGATCATGTAGTATATGTAGTATGTAATGAACTACTACGGTTGCAATTTCTCCCGCGATTTTTTTTTCAAATTATACAGTTCCATATACGGTTTCTGTTTGGCTGCGCACGTTTTCAACCCGCAAATGAGATCCGCGTCGAACTGCAAACGCGTTTTGCGGGTCGGGATTTTGCGGGGTCTGCTAGAGATGCTCTTAGAATTGGTTAAATCCCAGTCGACTAAGACCTAATCACACCAGTTTGCTTTGTTTCCAAAGCTGCAGTACAATCAATGGATTGGCGCGAAAACAATTTTTGGAAAAAAAAATTATGCCCATTCATTTCCTCCATCCGTTTTTAAATTAAATGAAGCTCTTAATAGTCAACATTATAACATACAGAAGGAAAAGAAACAACTTTATACAACACAAATGATAAGGGCTGAACGTTAGGAATTTTGATATTCAGACCGAACGTGCCAGCAGCCGTTGGATGATAAGCACAAATCTTAACACACCCATCAACAGACACGTCGGCGATTGAAAGCGTTCGCTCGATCTCACGCCTGGCCCGAACGAAAAAAGAAGCCCCCCGCTGCCCTCACTCCTTCTATCTTATCAATTTCCTCTCGTTCCCTCTCTTCTATCCCATTCCAGATCGCGACAGTCAAAACCCCGCGTGTTGTGCTACAACAACGGATCCAGAGCAGAGTCATGCGAGCTCCTAGCCAGACACCAAGAATCAGGCCTCCGCCGTGCTCCAGGGTTGTCTCTCTCCGTCAACCGGCTCGCGGTGTCGTCGTGGGCCGAGGCAAGCGCCGCCTGCTCGCCTGCGGCCGATGCAACATATATTTTTGCTATGGTGTCAACCTTTTGTTGTGCCTTTGCCATGTATATTCGAGGAAAATTGCCATGGTTACTTTGAGATCCTTTTTTGCCATGCCATATTGAAATTGTTTTACCCATGCCAACTGCATTCGCCATGGCTTTTTCAATTCATCATGCCCCGTACAACAATTCAGGCTTCATGCTTTTTTGCTAGCTAGTTCTGTTTTCGACATCATTTTCCAGTTTACCATGGCAATTTCAATTTGACTATCATGGCAAATTTAATTCATAGAACATGGAAAATTCTATCATATTTTTTTACGTGCCATGGCAATATTATTCCATGTGCCACGGCAATTTGGCTTTCATTTTTCCATGACAATTTTCTGATCATTTGTTTGTGTTATTTCACATACATGATGATTTTATTACGCAAAAGATGGCAATTTTGGTAAAACTATCATGGAAAAATTCAGCGTGCATTTTTCATGGCAATTTTTATCAATTTTTTAGTACTTCACATTCTTTGCAAATTTCTTTCATGGCAAATTTGATAAAAAAAAACACAGCAATTTTGTATATGCATTTTTCCATGGCAATTTTTGATCAATTGTTTGTGTTATTTCACATACTCGACAATTTTATTACGCAAAAGATGGCGATTTTGGTAAAAACATCATGGCAAAATTGAACATGCATTTTCATGGCAATTTTGTATCGTTTTTGTATTATTTCACATTCTTGGCAAATTTTCTTCATAAAGCATGGAAACTTTGATAAAATATCATGGCAATATTTTAATATGCATTCTTGGCGTGGCAATTTTGAATCATTTGTTTGTGTTATTTTCACATACATGGAAATTTTATTACGCAAAAGATGGCAATTTTGGTAAAAAAATACCATGGAAAAATTGAACTTGCATTTTCCATGGCAATTTATTATTTCACATTAATGGCAAATTTCTTTTATAAATCATGGCAAATTAGGTAAAAAAAATAGCATGGAAAAATTGAATATGCACTTGCCATGGCAAATTTTTGATCATTTTTGTGTGCTATTTGACATACACGGTAATTTTTATTATGCAAAATATGGCATTTTCGGTAAAAAAAATAACATGGCAAATTGAACATGTATTTGCCATCACAATTTTTTTTTCATTTTTTTGTATTATTTCACATTCATGACAAATTTCTTTTTATAAAGCATGGTATATTTGATAAAAATACCATGGCAAATTTGAACATGCATTTGTCATGGAATTTTTTTATCAATTTTTTGTGCTATTTCACATACATGACAGATTTCTTATATAAAAGCATGACAAATTTTCCTTAAAATACCATGGCAAAATTTATTATACATCTGCCACGGCAACTTTGGTCGTAACTACTCTTATTTGACATAAATGCCAAATTCCTTATATGGAGCATCGAAATTTTAATTAAAATATCATGGCAAATTTTTATATACATCTACCACATCAATTTTGTAATTAAAATGACAAAAGGCAAAAAAATGATATATATTGCCACAATAATCTGTTCAAATGTTTTTCCGACGGGAAATTGGTTTGTATATGTATCATGGTAAGTTTTACAGTAATTTTTTTGTCATGGAAAATTTTCATTTATCATCACGTCAAAATCAGGACTTTATTAGTCACAGCCAAATCTGGGTTTTTTGGTCACGGATTAAATTGGGCCTTATTTTTTCTTTTTCTTAGTCACAACAAAAGGCCTATACGAGGGGCGTTCGCTCCAAGAACTTCTCGTGCCAGGCGAACTCGTTCGGTCGATGCCCTGCCAGACCACACGTCCGGCCAATACAAAGGTGCCAATGAAACGGCTACACACTTGCCAATTGCAAAAGGCACACATCAAGAAACAGGGGTTTCCTGGTTACAAGCAAACATCAAAACAAGCAATCGTAGCTCCCCTAAAAGGCAGTAACAAAAACCAAAAAATGTAGAAAGGTTGCACCAACGCCAAGTTCATTCAAAGTCGAGTCAGTGCTAGGAGGACAAAAAACAACATTTGGCAATGCTTTAGCTATACTTGAGTTGACTAAAAAATAAAAGTTTTGCTAAAGCACATCTGGATGTGCTATAAGATTGCACATATAAGTCCTATGTAATTGATCTTAGGTGAACATTGTGTAGATATTATTTTTCTCTTTATGCTTGATTGAGCCATTTATATGTGCCCTAGACAAACAAAAAAAAACAATTAGGATTAGTCAATTCTCTTAGCACACACGCGTAGAGTACCACATGCATGCAACATGCAGCTAGTCTGTGCAGGACGGGTGGCGCGACCACGAGAGCATATTATAAAAATACGTAATTTCATGGCAAATTGTATGCAAATTTTGCCATTATTTGTTTTAGTTTTTCATTTTCTTTGTTCTTAAAGAGTTTTCATTCTTCCTCAGATAACTTCGTATTTTAATTTTATTTTCTTTTTTCTTTAAGGGTAATATCATGCTAACAATTTATTACTTAGTAAAATTTGCGAAAATACCACTATTATATGTAAAATCAATGTAAATTTTATGTGCTTATTCTCGCATATTATAAAGAGACGCAAATTATGTGTAAATTTTATACAAATTTTGTCATTATTTATTACAGCGGCCAAGGCCATGACGGCGGGGGTAGGCACTCCCCTTGAGGTGTGGAAGCGGCGAGCTGGGGAGGGGGTCCGATGCTCTGCGCATGGTGAGGACGTGGATTTGGGTGCGAGGAAAGAAGACCCCGGGGGTGCAATTGCGCTATTTTTTTACGACTGTGCCTTCATAGGGGATCTTTTCACTGCATTTGTTTTGGTCCGTGCGCATTTATCGGTGCTGGGTCACGGATGGGCTCGGAGGCCATCTTTTCGTCCGTGTGCACCTTTTGGTGCTGGGTCACGGGTTGGACTCAGTGGCCTCTTTTATTTGTGCTCTTTGATATCTTTCGCAGCTAACAGCCATGCATTATCCCCGTGTTGGCGATGCAATAGGTAGAGTCCATATAATAAACTGGTCACGTCCTAATTAAACTTCCGATACGGTACTAATCTGCGCAGCGATGGATTTTACGTCCCGCACCGCACCGGCCACCCTGAAAAACTAAGTTGAGGCCCAACTGGGCCCTCGACCCAGCTCTCTCTTTCCCCTGGCCCGTGACTATCCCGTCCTCCTCTGCTCTCTTCCCCGAACCGCGTCTACCACCGTCGCCTCGCCTCCCGAAGTTGTCTAAAAGCTCCGGCGAGCCACGTTGCATATCCTCAACGATCAACACGAGCCCGGGAGCACCACAGCGAGCCTTTGAGCTTGTCACTACCGCCTCGGTTCACCGAACGCCGGCGTCGATCCGCCACCGTCAACGCATCCCCAAGCTCGCCGCCGACGCCAGCGGATGCGCCATGATCCCCTCTCTGTTTTCCTCATGTTCCCCTTCTCGCGCTCGAACCCTAGCTAGCTATTCCGCCATGGCCGAGATCTCGCAGCCGCCGCCGCGTAGCTCGCTGATACGTCTCCGTCGTATCTATAATTTTTGATTGTTCCATGCCAACATTATTCAACTTTCATATACTTTTTGGCAACTTTTTATACTATTTTTGGGACTAACATATTGATCCGGTGCCCAGTGCCAGTTCCTGTCTGTTGCATGTTTTTGGTTTCGCAGAATATCCATATCAAACGGAGTCCAAACGGGATAAAAACGGACGGAGCCTATTTTTGGAAAATATGGAAAATTCGGAAGGAAAATCAACGCGAACCAGTGCCCGAGGTGGTCACGAGGAAGGGGGGCGCCCCTACCCTCGTGAGCCCACCGTAAGGCGGTTGTCGCTCTTCTTTTGCCGCAAGAAAGCTAATATTCAGAAAAAAATCACGGCGAAGGTTTCAGGCCAATCGGAGTTACGGATCTTCACATATATACGAAACGGTGAAACAGAGTCAGAACAGAACGCAGAACCAGAGAGAAACAGAGAGATAGATCCAATCTCGGAGGGGCTCTCGCCCCTCCCACGCCATGGGAGCCAAGGACCAGAGGGGAAACCCTTCTCCCATCTAGGGAGGAGGTCAAGGAAGAACAAGAAGAAGGGGGGCTCTCTCCCCCTTGCTTCCGGTGGCGCCGGAGCACTGCCGGGGCCATCATCATCACCGCCATCTTCACCAACAACTTCACCGCCATCATCACCAACTCTTCCCCCCCTCTATGCAGCGGTGTAACCTCTCTCTTACCCGCTGTAATCTCTACTTAAACATGGTGCTCAACGCTATATATTATTTCCCAATGATGTATGGCTATCCTATGATGTTTGAGTAGATCTGTTTTGCCCTAATGGCTATTTGATGATCGTGATTGGTTTGAGTTGTATGTTTTATTATTGGTGCTGTCCTATGGTGCTCTCCGTGTCGCGCAAGTGTGAGGGATTCCCGCTGTAGGGTTTGCAATATGCTTATGATTTGCTTATGGTGGGTGGCGTGAGTGACAGAAGCACAGACCCGAGTAAGTAGGTTGTTTGCGTATGGGATAAAGGGGACTTGATGCTTTAATGCTATGGTTGGGTTTTACCTTAATGAATCTTTAGAAGTTGTGGATGCTTGCTAGAGTTCCAATCATAAGTGCATATGATCCAAGTAGAGAAAGTATGTTAGCTTATGCCTCTCCCTCAAATAAAATTGCAATAATGATTACCGGTCTAGTTATCGATTGCCTAGGGACAAATAACTTTCTTGTTGACAAAAGCTCTTTACTAAAGCTAATTTAGTTGTGTCTTTATCTTAGCAGCCCCTAGTCTTTATTTCCGTGCTCTTTACTTTCTTGCAAGCTTACCCAAAAACACCTACAAAGTACTTCTAGTTTCATACTTGTTTTCGGTAAAGCGAACGCCAAGTGTGCGTAGAGTTGTATCGGTGGTCGATAGAACTTGAGGGAATATTTATTCTACCTTTAGCTCCTCGTTGGGTTCGACACTCTTACTTATCGAAAGAGACTACAATTGATCCCCTATACTTGTGGGTTATCACTTGTAGCGACCAGACCTCAAACAGTCTGATCTCTGTGCTCCGGTGTCATCCCTGGATCAGTAATGCTGACACCACACAGTACTCGAAGGATTTATAGCAGAGTAGCAATCACACACTTATTACATCGAATGTCTCAAAAGAGAACTTATTACAATAAATATGGCTTAAGGCCATCTAATAACGATAACAGCGAAAGGCTTGGAAGATAAGTGAGTCCATCAACTCCAACGGCATCACTGAGTATAGAACTACGACCTAAAAACTCCTTAATCATCGTCTGAAAAGTCTGCAACATTAACGTTGCAGCCTGAAAACGGGTCAGCACATGGAATATGCTGGCAAGGTAACACACAGAGAGTAATGGAATGAAATAGCTATACTATATGCATATTTGGCTGGTGGAAAGCTCTATGGTTACAGTTTTGCGTAAAGCCAATTTTTCCCTACTTCAAAGGAATAAAATTTTAATTACTACCAAGGTAGTTGTTAAACATTGAGAATGGTTGACAGCATTCTCAATCCCAATTAAGCATCATCATTAAACATAACCCAAAAAATTAATTTAGAGTAACATGTTGAGATTCACATGATAATCCAAGTACTAGATACTCAAGATGTCCTTAACCGGGGACACGGCTAATCATGATTAGTTTGTTACACTCTGCAGAGGTTTGCGCACTTTTCCCCACAAGACTCGATCGCCTCCGTTTGTTTTCTCGCACTACATGGTGTTTGAGAAGACGGATGACCAAGACATAGTCTTTCAGAAGCGCTAGCACCTTACGATCGGGTAGACCGTACCACCTACATCCCTTACATCTGCTAGTCTACAACTATAAGAGTTCGCACAACTTAGTCAACTATGCTAGAGCCCATAATAGCTTGTGGCTGCACACGGAAGTTTCTAGTATGAATAGCCTCATGATCCCTTTGAGCCTGGGTGGCGGTCCAAAAGAAAACAGGCAAGTCCTGGAATACCCAGGTGCCTCAATCCACCCAGATGTTCTTTAAGTTGCCACCTTAGATAAACCATTAATTATCAATCTCACATCTGTCATGGATATCACTCACCCAATCCACGTCTACTAGCATAGCATGGCATAATAAGCAAACATAGAAGTAACTCCCAAAGGTTTGATAATAAATAGGTAATAGGTACTACCTCATCTACTTCCCATCCCACAATTTAATTAGATCCTAATCATGCAATGTGTGAGGATTGATCTAATGCAATAAAACTGGGTAGTAGAAAAGGTATGATCAAAGTGTTACTTGCCTTGCTGATGATCCGAAAAACCTAGCGATTCGAGGTAGCAAGCGGCGCACTCCGGATACTCTATCACAGACAAACAAACAAGTATACAATAAGTACTTAACTAATGCACAGGTAAAACTCAAATAAGAGATCTAACCAGAAGGTTCAACTTAAGAACTCCGGTTGGCAAAAAGAATCAAATCGAACGAAGCAACGAAAGTCAAACGGCGGAAGAAAACAACTTCGTTCTAGTAATATGGATCTAGGGCAAATTTTACAGTAGCAAAATCTTGTTTAAGTTGGTTAAACGGATAGAGGGTTTCGAGACGAAACTCTAGGCGCTTGAATCGCCTGATACCGATAAACGAGCGAAAAGTTAAACTAAAATGAAAATCGGATCAGGAATCGCGATCAGAAAAATCGCGGATTTAATCCGAGAAAAAGAAAAACGACGAACGCTCGCTAAAAATAAATAAACCATAAAAACCGATCTATTTAAAAAAAACCAAATCTATTAAACCGACGAAAACCGATCGGCTTTTTTTTAAAACCAAAGGCACGAACGAGGCGCGGCGGCGAACCTCGGCGGCGGCGGCGGCGTCCAGCGACGGCGGCGCGGGGTGGCGCGGCGACGGGAACCGGCGGCGGCGGCACAGGCGGGTGGCGGCGGCGGCGTGGGCGGCGGCAGCGGCTAGGGTTGGGGGCTGGGGCGGCTAGGATTCCCCGGGGCTGGGCCTCGGCTTATAAAGCCTAGTCGGGCCAGAGTCCTAGTCGGACACGGCCCGTTAGGTCGGTTCGTTTTTTTAATTTATTTCCGCTCGGAAAAAATAAAAAGAAATACTAAACGGACTCCAGAAATCCCGAAATAAATTTTCTTGGGCTTCTAAAATCAAGCCTGACAAAGTGAACATTTATTTGGGGCCTAAATGCAATTTTGAAAAACGCACATTTTTCCTAAATTCAAATAAAACACCGAAAAACTCCGAAATAAAATCTTGTTTGATTTTATTATTAAATCCTCAATATTTCTCTATTTTGGGAAAGTCATTTTATTCCCTCTCTCATATTTTTGTAATAGAAATAATTGATGATAAAATAAATAAAATCAAATGATCCTATTCTCAAAATTTGAGAAAACTCAAATATAAAAATAACGAAATCCCCAACTCTCTCCGTGGGTCCTTGAGTTGCGTAGAATTTTCTAGGATCAACCAAAATGCAAAAATAAAATATGCTATGCAATGATGATCTAATGTATAACATTCCAAATTGAAAATTTAGGATGTTACAAATCTACCCCCCTTAAGATGAATCTCGCCCTCGAGATTCGGGTTGGCTAGAAAATAGGTGAGGGTGGTCTTTGAGAAAATCTTCCTCTCGCTCCCAGGTGGCTTCATCATTCGTGTGTTGGCTCCAATGAACCTTGCAAAACTTGATAACCTTGCTGCGAGTAACTCGGCTGGCAAACTCGAGGATCTTAACTGGTTTCTCCTCGTAGGTCCAATCGTTATCCAACTGAATAGTTTCCGAAGGCACTGTATCTCTCAACGGTACGTCAGCCATCTCCGCATGACACTCTTTAACTGAGAAACGTGGAACACATCATGTACTCCTGACAATCCTTCGGGCAATTCCAACTTGTAGGCCACTTCTCCCATACGTTCCAAAACTCGATATAGTCCTACAAATCGTGGCGCTAACTTCCCTTTAACTCCAAAACGCTTTGTTCCCCGAAGTGGAGATACTCGAAGATAAGCTCTATCTCCGACTTCGTAAACTGTCTCCTTGCCTTTAGAATCTGCATAACTCTTCTGTCTGGACTGGGCTATCTTGAGCCTATCGCGAATCAATTTCACCTTCTGTTCAGACTCTTTAATCAAGTCAGGTCCAAATAACTGGCGGTCTCCGACTTCGTCCCACGACAGCGGTGTCCTGCACCTCCTTCCGTACAAAGCTTCGAAAGGGGCCATCTTCAAACTGGTTTGGTAACTGTTGTTGTAAGAGAACTCTGCATATGGCAAATTATCGTCCAACTAGATCCATAATCTAGCGCACAAGCTCTCAGCATATCCTCCAAAATCTGATTTACTCTCTCGGTCTGTCCATCTGTCTGTGGATGAAAAGCTGTACTGAACTCTAGCCTGGTACCCAAAGTTTCATGCAACTGCTTCCATAACTTTGAGGTAAACTGGGTTCCTCTATCTGATACGATACTCCTTGGAACTCCATGCAGACATACGATCTTGGTCATGTATATCTTTGCCAACTTAGCACTGGTGTAAGTGGTCTTTACTTGGGATGAAATGAGCTATTTTCGTTAATCGATCAACTACAACCCAAATTGAGTCATAGCCTGAACGAGTCCTGGGCAATCCCGTGATAAAATCCATGCCTAACTTATCCCACTTTCATTCGGGTATCGGCAATGGTTGTAACAATCCTGCTGGCTTCTGATGCTCTGCCTTTACTCTCTGGCATACATCACAAACTGCTACATACTCCGCAATATCCTTCTTCATTCCCGTCCACCAGAAAATATCCTTCAAATCCAAATACATCTTGGTATCCCCTGGGTGAATGGAATACGGTGAATCGTGTGCCTCTTGCAAAATCAACTTCCTGATCTCCGGGTTATGGGCACGTAAACACGGTCTTCAAACCATAGGGTATCGTGCTCATCCTCACGAAATCCTTTAGCTTTTCCTTTGCTCAGTTTCTCCTTTATAGAGGCAATCTCTTTGTCAGTTTTCTGAGCTTCTCTGATTCTATCCATCAAAGTTGACTGAATCTCTAGTGCTGCTACATAGGCTCTCGGAACTATTTCCACACATAGTTCACGAAGATTTTCTGCTAACTCCTTGGGTATCCCTCCCATCATTAACGTATTGACATGGCTCTTACGGCTTAACGCGTCAGCTACTACATTAGCCTTTCCGGGGTGATAGTGCAATTTCATATCATAATCTTTGATAAGCTCCAACCATCTCCTTTGTCTGAGATTCAACTCCTTCTGTGTGAAAATGTACTTCAAACTCTTATGATCCGTGTACACCTCACAATGGTTTCCAATGAGGAAATGTCTCCATGTCTTCAATGCATGTACTACGGCTGCTAAATCCAAATCATGCATGGCATAATTCAACTCATGGGGCTTCAGTTGTCTTGAGGCATATGAAACAACTCTCCCTTCCTGCATAAGCACTGCTCCAAGTCCTCGACGTGAAGCGTCACAATACACCTCATAATCTTTGGTCTGGTCTGGCAAAATCAACACTGGTGAGGTAACCAAGCGTTTCTTCAACTCCTGAAAACTAGCCTCACACTCCTCCGTCCATATGAACTTGGTATCTTTCTTCAACAACTCCGTCATAGGCTTCGCAATCTTTGAGAAATTCTCAATAAACCTCCGGTAGTATCCTGCGAGTCCAAGAAAACTCCGGATCTCTCCAACTGTTGTTGGGGCTTCCCACTTGGTCACGGTTTCAACTTTAGCGGGATCTACTACTATACCTTCTCCGGATATAACGTGTCCGAGGAATCCTACTTCCTTCAACCAAAACTCACATTTGCTGAACTTGGCATATAATTGGTGTTCTCTGAGCTTTCCAAGTACCAAACGCAAATGCTCCTTATGCTCCTCTTCATTCTTCGAAAATACCAGGATATCATCAATGAACACTACGACGAACTTATCCGAAAACTCCATAAACACTTTGTTCATCATGTTCATAAAATAGGCAGGTGCGTTAGTCAGACCAAATGACATAACGGTATACTCATACAGCCCATACCTGGTGGTAAAAGCTGTCTTCGGAATATCCTGTTCTCGAATCTTCAACTGGTGGTATCCTGATCACAAATCGATCTTGGAAAATACTTTAGCTCCTTGCAATCGATCAAACAGATCATTGATCATTGGTAGTGGGTACTTGTTCTTGATCGTTACTTTGTTCAATCCTCGATAATCAACAACCATCCTTAACGATCCATCCTTCTTCTCCACTAGAAGTACTGGCGATCCCCAAGGCGAAGAACTTGGGAGAATATATCCCTTATCCAGTAACTCCTTAATCTGCTTCTTAATTTCCACCAAATCCTTTGCTGGCATCCTATATGGTCTCTTTGATATTGGCCCAGTGCCTGGCAATAGCTCAATCAAAAACTCAATATCTCTATCTGGTGGCATGCCTGGCAACTCTTCTGGAAATACATCAGGGAAATCCCTTACCACTGGTACTTCCTCCTGCACAACTCCTGTTAGGCAATTTGCTTGGGTCCTCTTTGGCACATGCCGGGATACATACTTGATCCTTCTCCCTTCTGGTGTGGTAAGCAAAATTGACTTACTAGCACACTCAATATTCCCTTCATACTTTGATAACCAATCCATGCCTAATATCACATCCAATCCTTGAGATTCCAATACTACTAGGTCTGAGGGAAAAACATAGTTACCAATCCTTAATGGTAACCGATCACACCATAGACTAGCCACATACTCTGCTCCTGGCGAGGTTACTAACATGGGTGACCTAAGGGCTTGGGTTGGTAGGTTATACTTATCCACAAATCCCCTTGAGATGTATGAATGTGATGCACCAGTATCAAAAAGAACGAGTGCAGTAAATGACTTAACCAAAAACTTATCTATTACTGCATCGGGCTGAGCTTCAACCTCCTCCACGCTAACGTGGTTCACCTGTCCCCTGTTGAAAGGGTTCGGCTTCTTCCCAGAACTTCCATTGCCATTTTGGCCTTCAGGACATTCATTGGCATAATGTCCTGGCTTCGAACACTTATAACAAGTGACTTGGCTCAAGTCCTTCTTGGCTGGGGTTGATGGGTTGGTGCAGTTCTGGCCGTTGCTTCCTCCATTGCCATTACCATTCTTAGTGCCATTGTGATTGTGCGAGCTACCTCCCCCATGGGTATGCTGAAAATGTCCTCCCGGTCTAGGGGTAAAACGTGGCTTCTGCTGAGCTCCTGAATTGTACTTTCCTTGTCCATACTTCCTCTTGCGATTCTCAATTTGCTGCTGCTTCCCTTCAATCATAAGAGCACGATCTACCAACTCCTGGTAGTTTTTGAAGGTGGCTACCATCAACTGCATGCTCAACTCATCATTCAGTCCTTCCAGAAACTTCTCTTGTTTAGCTGCATCCGTAGCAACGTCATCTGGGGCATGACGTGCTAGCTTACTAAACTCCTCCACATACTGGCCAACTGTCCGTCCTCCTTGGCGCAAGTTACGAAACTCACGCTTCTTCATGGCCATAGCTCCTGCTGAAACATGGGCAGTACGGAAAGCCTGCTGAAACTGGTCCCATGTGACAGTGTCGACTGGGAAGGTGGCTGTGAAATTCTCCCACCATGATGCTGCGGGTCCTTCTAACTGATGTGCGGCAAACTTCACCTTCTCCGCATCTATGCATCCTACTGTGGTCAACTCCCTAGCTGTCTTGCGGAGCCAATCATCTGCTACTATCGGCCCGGTGCTACTGGAAAACACCGGCGGATTCAGCCTAAGAAAACGGGCTAAGTGGTCAACAGGTGGTGGTGGTGGGTTGTTGTTGTTGTTCCCCTGATTCTGATTCTGGACTAGCAACTGCATCAATGTGTTCTGCTGCTGGATCAACTGGGTGAGCTCCGGTGGAAAGGCAAATCCGGGGTCACATCTCGGAGGCATCTGAGGGTTTAGAAAAGATGAGATATAAGAATAGAGAGGGTCTAAAGAGAAAACACTACCCATATGCACATGAGGCAAAAGCAAACAATTCACTTCAATCAATCAACCAAAGGCATACAATCGATCTAACTATCGCAAAAGTGCTCGGACTACTATATTTACATGGTGGACTACTACTACTAGTGAGGTGGTCTATTAGAAATATTCTACGGTTGTGGACTCCATAATATCTGCTCCAGCTTCATCAACATAGTCATCATCGCTACTATCTGCTTTCGAGTCGGTGTCGTCGATGATGATGTAGTCTTCCGGGCTAATCTCCTTGGGTTCTTCGTCTTCCTCTACTGGCGCCGGGCCTCCCATAAATATTCCAATCTTCTTTGTTAGGTCGGCATTTTTATCCACCAATACTTCAATTTCCTCTTCATAATCTTCACGTGTAGCCTTGAGTTCTTCCTCCAGTTCCTTGATTCTGGTCTTAGCCTTCTTCAGATCTATCATGTCGGCGCACATCTGGTTCTCCTGTCGTCGAATGTGCTGGTTTAACTCTTGGATAAAAGCTGCAATTGATCTATCATTCCTGGTGCTGATCATCTCCCAGTGTTCATCTCGGCGCCCACAAATCTGGTAGATAGTATCCCTGAGATCCTTGCGGTAGACTTCTCCAATGCGTCCCATGGTGATGTGAGCTGCCATGCTCTTTCCTAGACTCCAAGTTGGTGCATCACAAGAAAATTCTATGGGCTCAGTGACTGGCATGAACGTCCTTCCTGGAACTTGAACTTGAATCATCCAGCGCTCTTCTTCAGGTAAAGTGGCGTTGTAGGTTCCCGTGAAGCTTGGTACTCCTATGTTCAGGTATCTAGTGACTTCCTTCAAGTGGCGTCCAAAGGGTGCATCTTCATCCGGTTGCGTAAACTTGTTCCTTGCATTCGCCATCCTAAAGAATAGAAAAGATGAGAGGTCAGAAGAGAAGAGAGTGAGTAGTGATCTAGGTCTTTATCTTAGTGGTCGTGTCCTACAGTCAGCGTGTGCTCTGATACCATCTCTGTAGCGACCAGACCTCAAACAGTCTGATCTCTGTGCTCCGGTGTCATCCCTGGATCAGTAATGCTGACACCACACAGTACTCGGAGGATTTATAGCAGATTAGCAATCACACACTTATTACATCGAATGTCTCAAAAGAGAACTTATTACAATAAATATGGATTAAGGCCATCTAATAACGATAACAGCGGAAGGCTTGGAAGATAAGTGAGTCCATCAACTCCAACGGCATCACTGAGTATAGAACCACGACCTAAAACTCCTTAATCGTCATCTGAAAAGTCCGCAACATTAACGTTGCAGCCCGAAAACGGGTCAGCACATGGAATATGCTGGCAAGGTAACACATAGAGAGTAATGGAATGAAACAGCTATACTATATGCATATTTGGCTAGTGGAAAGCTCTATGGTTACGGTTTTGCGTAAAGCCAATTTTTCCCTACTTCAAAGGAATAAAATTTTAATTACTATCAAGGTGGTTGTTAAACATTGAGAATGGTTGACAGCATTCTCAATCCCAATTAAGCATCATCATTAAACATAACCCAACAAAATTAATTTAGAGTAACATGTTGAGATTCACATGATAATCCAAGTACTAGATACTCAAGATGTCCTTAACCGGGGACACGGCTAACCATGATTAGTTTGTTACACTCTGCAGAGGTTTGCGCACTTTTCCCCACAAGACTCGATCGCCTCCGTTTGTTTTCTCACACTACATGGTGTTTGAGAAGATGGATGACCGAGACATAGTCTTTCAGAAGCGCTAGCACCTTACGATCGGGTAGACCGTACCACCTACATCCCCTACATCTGCTAGTCTACCATTGTAAGAGTTCGCACAACTTAGTCAACTATGCTAGAGCCCATAATAGCTTGTGGCTGCACACGGAGGTTTCTAGTATGAATAGTCTCATGATCCCTTTGAGCCTGGGTGGCGGTCCAAAAGAAAACAGGCAAGTCCTGAAATACCCAGGTGTCTCAATCCATCCAAATGTGTGTTTAAGTTGCCACCTTAGATAAACCATTAATTATCAATCTCACATCTGTCATGGATATCACTCACCCAATCCACGTCTACTAGCATAGCATGGCATAATAAGCAAACGTAGAAGTAACTCCCAAAGGTTTGATAATAAATAGGTAATAGGTACTACCTCATCTACTTCCCATCCCACAATTTAATTAGATCCTAATCATGCAATGTGTGAGGATTGATCTAATGCAATAAAACTGGGTAGTAGAAAAGGTATGATCAAAGTGTTACTTGCCTTGCTGATGATCCGGGAAACCTAGCGATTCGAGGTAGCAGGCGGCGCACTCCGGATACTCTATCACAGACAAACAAACAAGCATACAATAAGTACTCAACTAATGCACAGGTAAAACTCAAATAAGAGATCTAACCAGAAGGTTCAATTTAAGAACTCCGATTGGCAAAAAGAATCAAATCGAACGAAGCAACGAAAGTCAAACGGCGGAAGAAAACAACTTCGTTCTAGTAATCTGGATCTAGGGCAAATTTTACAGTAGCAAAATCTTGTTTAAGTTGGTTAAACGGATAGAGGGTTTCGAGACGAAACTCTAGGCGCTTGAATCGCCTGATTCCGATAAACGAGCGAAAAGTTAAACTAAAAAGAAAATCGGATCAGGAATCGCGATCAGAAAAATCGCGGATTTAATCCGAGAAAAAGAAAAACGACGAACGCTCGCTAAAAGTAAATAAATCGGAAAAACCGATCTATTTAAAAAAACCAAATCTATTAAACCGACGAAAACCGATTGGTTTTTTTAAACCGAAGGCATGAAAAACGAGGCGCGGCGGCGAACCTCGGAGGCGGCGGCGGCGTCCGGCGATGGCGGCGTGGGGCAGCGCGGCGACGGGCAGCGGCGGCGGCGGTGCGGGCGGGTGGCGGCGGCGGCGCGGGCGGGCGGCGGCGGCGGCGGGACCGGGCGGCGGCTAGGGCAGCAGCTAGGGTTGGGGGCTGGGGCGGCTAGGGTTCCTCGGGGCTGGGCCTCGGCTTATAAAGCCTAGTCGGGCCAGAGTCCTAGTTGGACACGGCCTGCTAGGTCGGTTCGTTTTTTTTTAATTTATTTCCGCTCTGAAAAAAATAAAAAGAAATACTAAACGAACTCCAAAAATCCCGAAATAAATTTTCCCGGGCTTCTAAAATCAAGCCCGACAAAGTGAACATTTATTTGGGGCCTAAATGCAATTTTGAAAAACGCACATTTTTCCTAAATTCAAATAAAACACCGAAAAACTCCGAAATAAAATCTTGTTTGATTTTATTATTAAATCCTCAATATTTCTCTATTTTGGGAAAGTCATTTTATTCCCTCTCTCATATTTTTGTAATAGAAATAATTGATGATAAAATAAATAAAATCAAATAATCCTATTCTCAAAATTTGAGAAAACTCAAATATGAAAATAACGAAATCCCGAACTCTCTCCATGGGTCCTTGAGTTGCGTATAATTTTCTAGGATCAACCAAAATGCAAAAATAAAATATGCTATGCAATGATGATCTAATGTATAACATTCCAAATTAAAAATTTGGGATGTTACATCACTCGCCATTGCTAGCCATCCCTGCTGATCAAACCGAGCGCGAAGCCGAGCTCTTGATGCTCCCAGGAGGCCTAAGAGCCCCTTAGCCAGCGTTCTAGCGCTTCGTAGCACTCTCCATGGTACTCCACAATGCGGGATGGTCGCCGGCGGATAACCCAGGACGGTTGACGTGTCCCTGTTTAATTAGTCGCTAATGACTCCGTTAACTAGCCACTGAGGCGCTGACTAGTGGGACCCCGAGTTAATTACGTTTGTTAAACTCTTGGTTTAGGGCTACAAACTCAAAAGAAAATTTCCTTTTACTTATAATTGAGCCGCTGATGGCCGCGCAGAATCTGGAAGATCAGTTGTGATTGTGATGGAAGGGGGCAAGAAACTGTCAATAAACATAGGAACTGCGCTGGTAAACATGAGGCGTCCAAGCTTTGTTGTTCTTACCTACTTTTGTGATCGTCCTCACGATTAACTTGACGCGAACGGGGGCATAGGTGTTCCTTTTATAAGGGCGTTGAAACTGTTGGATGAATTACAAATGACGCGAATGGGGACATCTTAAGAAATGACGCGTAAGCGTCTAGTACATAATACCAACTATGCAACCATGCACGCTAGCCTGAAATGGCAGTGCTTCTTTAGTTTAGTATAGATACAGAGATGAAGTACAATGGTAGATACAAAGATGGAGTCAATCATCAGATTCAGAAGTGGCAACAAAAGCAAACTCTGATGAGCAGGCACACCATGAGATCGAATAGATTCAGAATAAATACTACACGTTATATGAGAGAAACATTGCACTTGGCGCGATGTTGATGAAAGGGGAAAATAAGAAATCTTTCTGACGAAAAGCAGCAGCCTTGGTTTCTTTTCTAATTAATTAAGAGAGTCAGCTTCTTTAGAACTACACTAGACAATCCGGCAAGAACTGTTCGAATTGGCTGACATTGTCTGTTTTCAGTTAACGTCCTGGTTACTAGTATCAATCTGGATAAAGAAAACTCGTGCCTCAGTTATCAGCCTGCTAAGAGCATCTGCATTCGGACCTCTCAAACCCGCCTCATACGTCCGGGCGGGCTGATCGGTCATATTTTTTTTGATCTAGACGGACGCCTCAAACGGACCTCAAACGTATGGGCTGACCGGTGATACTTCCATTTTGCATTATGCTTTTATATTGATATTTTATTGCATTATGTGCTATTATTACACATTATGTCACAATACTTATGCCTATTCTCTCTTACTTTACAAGGTTTACATAAAGAGGGAGAATGCCGGCAGCTGGAATTCTAGGCTGGAAAAGGAGCAAATATTATAGACCTATTCTGCACAGCTCCAAAAGTCCTGAAACTTCACGGAAGTTATTTTCAGAATATATAAAAAATATAGAGCGCAAGAAGTACCAGAGGGGGGCCACCTACCAGCCACGAGGGTGGGGGCGCGCCCTACCCCCTGGGCGTGCCCCCTGCCTCATGGGCCCCTGGTGGCCCTCCTATGGCCATCTTCTGCTATATGGAGTCTTTCATCGAGGAAAAAATCATAAGCAAGCTTTCGGGACGAAACTCCACCGCCACGAGGCGGAACCTTGGCGGAACCAATCTTGGGCTCCGGGAGAGCTGTTCTGCCGGGGAAACTTCCCTCTGGGAGGGGGAAATCATCACCATCGTCATCACCAACAATCCTCTCATCGGGAGGGGGTTAATCTCCATCAACATCTTCACCAGCACCATCTCATCTCAAACCCTAGTTCATCTCTTGTATCCAATCTTTGTATCCAAACCTCAGATTGGTACCTGTGGGTTGCTAGTAGTGTTGATTACTCCTTGTAGTTGATGCTAGTTGGTTTACTTGGTGGAAGATCATATGTTCAGATCCATTATGCATATT
Source organism: Triticum urartu (assembly GCF_003073215.2). Lineage (NCBI taxonomy): Eukaryota > Viridiplantae > Streptophyta > Magnoliopsida > Poales > Poaceae > Triticum > Triticum urartu. The sequence continues at coordinate 462,448,471 of NC_053027.1, forward strand.
AATATCCCTCTAATTATGAACATGAATATGCTTTGTGAGTAGTTATGTTTGTTCCTGAGGACATGGGAGAAGTCTTGCTATTAGTAGTCATGTGAATTTGGTATTCGTTTGATATTTTGATGACATGTATGTTGTCATCCTTCTAGTGGTGTCATGTGAACGTCGACTACATGACACTTCACCATTGTTTGGGCCTAGATGGAGGCATTGGGAAGTAATAAGTAGATGATGGGTTGCTAGAGTGACAGAAGCTTAAACCCTAGTTTATGCGTTGCTTCGTAAGGGGCTGATTTGGATCCATATGTTTCATGCTATGGTTAGGTTTACCTTAATACTTCTGTTGTAGTTGCGGATGCTTGCAATAGGGGTTAATCATAAGTGGGATGCTTGTCCAAGTAAGGACAGCACCCAAGCACCGGTCCACCCACATATCAAATTATCAAAGTACCGAACGCGAATCATATGATCATGATGAAAACTAGCTTGACGATAATTCCCATGTGTCCTCGGGAGCGCTTTCCTTCATATAAGAGTTTGTCCAGACTTATCCTTTGCTATAAAAAGGATTGGGCCATCTTGCTACACCTTATTTACTTTTATTACTTGCTACTCGTTACTAATTACTTTATCATAAAACTATTTGTTACCGATAATTTCAGTGCTTGCAGAGAATACCTTGCTGAAAACCGCTTATCATTTCCTTCTGCTCCTCGTTGGGTTCGACACTCTTACTTATTGAAAGGACTATGATAGATCCCCTATACTTGCGGGTCATCATGACTCTTCTCTGGCGCCGTTGCCGGGGAGTGAAGCACCTTTGGTAGGTGGAATTTGGTAAGGAAAAATGTATATAGTGTGATGAAATTTACTGTCACTTGTTACTATGGAACATAATCCTTTGAGGGGTTTGTTCGGGGTATCTTCACCTCGTCTGGAACCACAATTAGTTACCCCTCAACCTACTGAACCTACTGAAAATGTTTACTTTGAAATTCCTTCGGGTATGATAGAGAAACTGCTAGCTAATCCTTTTGCAGGAGACGGAACATTGCATCCCGACTTACACTTAATCTATGTGGATGAAGTTTGTGGATTATTTAAGCTTGCAGGTATGCCCGATGATATTATCAAGAAGAAGGTCTTCCCTTTATCTTTGAAGGGAGATGCATTGACATGGTATAGGCTATGTGATGATATGGGATCATGGGACTACAAACGGTTGAAATTGGAATTCCATCGAAAGTTTTATCCTATGCATCTTGTTCATCCTGATCGTAATTATATATATAATTTTTGGCCTCGCGAAGGAGAAAGCATCGCTTAAGCTTGGGGGAGGCTTAAGTCAATGTTATATTCATGCCCCAATCATGAGCTCTCAAGAGAAATGATTATTCAAAAATTTTATTCTCGGCTTTCTGACAACAATCGCTCCATGCTCGATACTTCTTGTACTGGTTCCTTTATGATGACGACTATTGAATTCAAATGGAATTTATTGGAGAGAATTAAACGCAACTCTGAAGATTGGAATCTCGACGAAGGTAAGGAGTCAGGTATAACACCTAAGTTTGATTGTGTTAAATCTTTTATGGACACCGATGTTTTCCGTAAATTTAGCACTAAATATGACTTGACTCTGAGATAGTAGCTTCTTTCTGTGAATCTTTTGCTACTCATGTTGATCTCCTTAAGGAGAAGTGGTTTAAATATAATCCTCCCATTGAAACAAATGTATTTGCACCTATTAAAGTTGAAGAAAAAACTATCACTTATGATGATCCTGTTGTTCCTACTGCATATGTTGAGAAACCACATTTCCCTGTTAGAATAAAGGATCATGCTAAAGCTTCAACTGTGGTTCATAAAAGTAATATTAGAACTTATAAACCCCCTGAGCAAGTTAAAGTTTAACCTAATATTGCTATGGTTAAAGATCTCTTGGCTGATAATATTGATGGTCATGTTATTTACTTTTGTGATGAGACTGCTAGAATTGCTAACCTGGTGCTAAAGATAAACATAGACCTGTGGTAGGCATGCCTGTTATTCCTGTTGAAATAGGAGATCATTGTTATCATGGCTTGTGTGATATGGGTGCTAGTGCTAGTGCAATACCTATTTCCTTATACAAAGAAATTATGCATGATATTGCACCATCTGAGATAGAAGATATCGATGTTACCATTAAGCATGCTAATAGAGATACTATTTCACCAATTGGAATTGTTAGAGACGTTGAAGTCTTGTGTGGGAAGGCTAAATATCCTGCTGATTTTATTGTTCTTGGTTCCCCTCAAGATAGCTTTTGTCCCATTATATTTGGTAGACCCCTCTTGAACACTGTTAATGCTAAGATAGATTGCAAGAAGGATGTTGTTACTATTGGTTTGGATGATATGTCTCATGATTTTAATTTTTATAAATTTCATAGACAACCCCGTGATGAAGAATTGCCTAGTAAAGATGAAATTATTGGTCTTGCTTATATTGATGTGCCTCCTAATGATCCTTTCGAACAATATTTTCTAGACCATGAGAATGATATGTTTATGAATGAAAGAAGGGAAATAGATGAAGTATTCTTTAAACAGGGAGCTATTCTGAAACACAATTTGCCTGTTGAAATCCTAGGGGATCCTCCTCCACCCAAGGGTGATACTGTGTTTGAGCTTAAACCATTACCTGATACTCTTAAATATGCTTATCTTGATGAAAAGAAAATATATCCTGTTATTATTAGTGCTAACCTTTCAGAGAAGGAGGAAGAGAAATTATTGAAAACTCTGAAGAAGCACCGTGCTGCTATTGGATATACTCTTGATGATCTTAAGGGCATTAGTCCCACTCTATGTCAACACAAAATAAATTTGGAGAAAGACGCCAAACCAGTTATTGATCACCAACGACGGCTGAATCCTAAGATGAAAGAAGTGGTAAGAAAGGAAATATTAAAGCTCCTCGGGGCAGGTATAATTTATCCCGTTGCTGATAGTCAGTGGGTAAGTCATGTTCATTGTGTCCGCCAAGGTTCCGCCTCGTGGCGGCGGAGTCTCGTCCCGAAAAGTTCCTTCCTATTTTTTTTCTCATCGAAAGACCTCGTATAGGAGAAGATGGGCGTCGGAGAGCCACCAGGGGGCCCACGAGGTAGGGGGCGCGCCCCCCACCCTCGTGAGCAGGGTGTGGGCCCCCTGGCCTTCATCTTTGACGTGGATTTTTCTTTATTTCTTTTAAGATGTTCCGTGGAGTTTCAGGACTTTTGGAGTTGCGCAGAATATGTCTCTAATATTTGCTCCTTTTCCAGAGCAGAATTCCAGCTGTCGACATTCTCCCTCCTTATGTAAACCTTGTAAAATAGGAGAGAATAGCCATAAGTAATGTGACATAAAGTGAAATAACAGTCCATAATGCGATAAATATCGATATAAAAGCATGATGCAAAATGGACGTATCAACTCCCCCAAGCTTAGACCTCGCTTGTCCTCAAGCGAAAAGCCGATAACAATAAATATGTCCTCATGTTTAGAGGTAGAGGCGTCGATAAAAATAAAATACGGACATGAAGGCATCATGATTATTCTCATAACAACAACATATATAGATTTTGTCATATGAGTACTTATGTTCAAGTGATGATCTATTCATAATGCAAGAGTATAAATCATAAACCTTATTGGGCTCCGACAAACTATAATCTCAGTCATTGAAGCAATTGCAATTTATCATAACATCGGAAAGAGTCTATGTCAGAGCTAAAAAGCAAGTCCACATACTCAACTATCATTTAGTCCTCCATAATTGCTAACACTCACGCGATACTTGTGGTTATAGAGTTTTAATCGGACACAGAGAAATATAGGGGCTTATAGTTTTGCACCACAACCTTTTACCTCAAGGGTAATGTCAACAATAATGGTTCATGCTCCCCTACATCCAATTAGATATATATATATATATATATATATATATATATATATATATATATCATGTTCTTTCCAACATGTTGAGCTTGCCAAAGGATAAAATGAAAAAGAAAAGGTGAAGATCACCATGACTCTTGCATAAGGTAGAAGATAATAATAAAGGATAGGCCCTTCGTAGAGGGAAGCAGAGGTTGCCATGCGCTTTTATGGTTGGATGCACAAAATCTCAATGCGAAAGAACATCACTTTATATTGCCCCTTGTGATATGAACCTTTATTATGCAGTCCGTCGCTTTTATTACTTCCACATCACAAGATCGTATAAAGCTTATTTCTCCCACACCAATCAATCATACATATTTAGAGCAATTTTTATTGCTTTGCACCGATGACAACTTACTTGAAGGATCTTACTCAATCCATAGGTAGATATGGTGGACTCCCATGGCAAAACTGGTTTAAGGGTGTTTGGAAGCACAAGTAGTATTTCTACTTGGTGCTGAGAATTTGGCTAGCATGAGGGGGAAAGGCAAGCTCAACAAGTTAGAGGATCCATGACAACATACTTTATCTCAGATATAAGAAAGACATGACTCATTACGTCGTGTTCCTTGTCCAACATCAACTCTTTAGCATGTCATATTTTAATGAGTGCTCCCAATCATAAAAGATGTCAATGATAATATATCTATATGTGAAAATCTCTCCTTCCTTATTACTTCCTATTAATTGCAACAATGACCAAAGCTATGTCTGCCAACTCCCAACAACTTTTAATCATCATACTCTTTCTATGTGAAGTCATTACTCTCAATAAGATCAACATGAACTTTTTGTTTCTTTTTATTCTTTTCTCTTTTCTTTTATTCACCCAAGATCATGGCAAAATAATCAAGACCTTGACTCAATACTAATCTTTATTATATATAGCTCACGGACTCGATTACATAGAGAGATCATAAAGCAAAACTCAAAACTAGATCATGCCATAAACTTTATTCTACTAGATCAAGATACTACTAATAGGATCAAACTAAGAAAAAGGTAAAGATAGGAGTTGTGATTGTGATACGATACCGGGGCACCTCCCCCATGCTTGGCAGTTGCCAAGGGGAGTGCCCATACCCATGTGATTATATCTCCTTTGTCGATGAAGAAGGTGGAGGTGTTGTTGATGATGCGGGCTTGTCATCCATCTTCCAAGGCATAGGTTCACCATCATAGAAGGATGATCGAGTCTCCAGAATCCTCAAATCTGCAGCCAAACTCATTCTTTTGAATCTATATTCATACTCACAGTTTTGGTTTTGCAGGTCATAGATTTGGGCTTGGAGGTGCTCGATCTTCTCATATAGCTTAAAGATGGCCTCTCGGTGTTCTTGGCATCCGGCTTGTAGTTGTTAGTGAACTCCGCGAGCATCGTGTGGCTAGCATTGATTCCACGCTCCACCATCCCCTGACACTTGAAAATTTATTGCTCCATTGCTTCGAGCCTCGTCTCCACGCTTCCGGTTCCCTTTGGTCCCTCAACATCACTGATGTGCAACAACCCATCACGCATCTCAATGGTTTGAGGGTGTCGCAGCACCTCCGCGAGGTAAGGGTTGATGACCTTCTCGAAGAATTTGTCCTTGGAAGCACTTGGGGACGTCATGATAATCTAGATCTGTCAGAAAAACAGCTCAAAACAAAGACAGGAGATTTTTGCATGATACGGGAGTCAAAACCCCCGGAAGATTATATAATGAATTTTTACCGACCAAAATACGTAACGTGCAAGAAAACGGAGTCCGGAAGGCACACGAGGTGCTCACGAGGTAGGGGGCGCGCCAGGGGGGTAGGGCGCGCCCACCACCCTCGTGAGGCCCTCGTGTCCTTCCCGGACTGCTACTTATTTTTCTATTTTTCTAAATATTCCAAAACAGAGAAATATTGCCTTAAAATTGTTTTGGAGTCAGTTTACTTACCGTACCACATACCTATTCCTTTTCGGAGTCTGAAACATTCCGGAAAGTGTCTCTTATGTATTCCTCCGGGGTTATGGTTTCAATAATATTGGTTTCAACATTTATGGGATTACCTGAGATATAATGTTTAATTCTTTGACCGTTTACCACCTTCGGATTTGTGCCCTCGAAATTGTTGATTTTTATGGCACCGGAACGATAGACCTCTTCGATAACATAGGGGCCTTCCCATTTAGAGAGAAGTTTTCCTGCAAAAAAATCTTAAACGAGAGTTGTATAGCAATACATAATCACCTACATTAAACTCACGCTATTGTATCCTTTTGTCATGCCATCTTTTAACTTTTTCTTTAAACAACTTGGCATTTTCATAAGCTTGGGTTCTCCATTCATCAAGTGAGCTAATATCAAATAATCTCTTTTCACCGGCAAGTTTAAAATCATAGTTGAGCTCTTTAATAGCCCAATATGCCTTATGTTGTAGTTTGAGAGGTAAGTGACATGCTTTTCCATAAACCATTTTATACGGAGACATACCCATAGGATTTTTGTATGCAGTTCTATAAGCCCATAATGCATCATCAAGTTTCTTAGACCAATTCTTTCTAGACCTATTAACAGTATTTTGCAAAATTAATTTGAGCTCTCTATTGCTGAACTCTACTTGACCACTAGACTATGGGTGATAGGGGGATGCAATTCTATGATTAACATCATATTTAGCAAGCATTTTACGGAAAGCACCATGAATAAAGTGTGAACCACCATCAGTCATTAAATATCTAGGGACTCCAAACCTCGGGAAAATAACTTCCTTAAGCATTTTAATAGAAGTGTTATGATCAGCACTACTAGTTGGAATAGCTTCTACCCACTTAGTAACGTAATCAACATCAACTAAAATATGTGTGTATCCATTAGAGGCAGGAAAAGGTCCCATATAATCGCAGCCCCAAACATAAAACGGTTCAATAACTAGAGAATAATTCATAGGCATTTCTTGACGTCTACTAATATTACCAATTCTTTGACATTCATCACAAGACAAGACAAACTTACGGGCATCCTTGAAGAGAGTAGGCCAATAAAAACCAGATTGCAATACCTTATGTGCAGTTCTATCTCCAGCGTGGTGTCCTCCATAAGACTAGGAATGACACTTGCGTAGGATCTGTTCCTGTTCATGCTCAGGTACACAATGTCTAATAACACCATCTACTCCTTCTTTATAAAGATGTGGGTCATCCCAAAAGTAATTTCTTAAATCATAGAAAAACTTTTTCTTTTGCTGGTATGTGAAACTAGGTGGTATAAACTTAGCAACAATATAATTAGCATAATCAGCATACCATGGAGTACTACAAGAAGTACTTATAACATTTAATTGTTCATCAGGAAAGCTATAATTAATAGGTAGTGGGTCGTCAAGAATATTTTCTAACCTAGACAAGTTTTCTGCAACGGGGCTCTCAGCTCCCTTTCTATCAACAATATGCAAATCAAATTCTTGTAGCAAGAGAACCCATCTAATAAGTCTAGGTTTAGCATCTTTCTTTTCCATAAGATATTTAATAGCAGCATGATCAGTTTGAATAGTTACTTTAGAATCAACAATATAAGATCTGAACTTATCACAAGCAAATAAAACTGCTAAGAGTTCTTTTTCAGTAGTAGCATAATTTCTTTGAGCATTGTCTAGGGTCTTACTATCATAATGAATAACATTTAATTTCTTATCAACTCTTTGCCCTAGAACAGCACCTACAACATAATCACTAGCATCACACATAATTTCAAAGGGTAGGTTCCAATCAGGTGGCTGAACAACAGGTGCAGAGACTAATGCTTTCTTAAGTATTTCAAATGCTTCTACACAATCATCATCAAAGACAAATGGTATATCTTTTTGCAATAAATTAGTCAGAGGCCAAGAAATTTTTGAGAAGTACTTAATGAACCTCTTGTAAAATCCGGCATGACCAAGGAAACTTCTTATACCTTTGATGTCCTTGGGACATGGCATCTTTTCAATAGCACCAACCTTGGCTTTATCAACTTCAATACCTCTTTCAGAAACTTTGTGCCCCAAGACAATACCTTCATTAACCATAAAGTGGCACTTTTCCCAATTCAAGACAAGATTAGTTTCTTCACATCTCTGCAAAACTCGATCAAGATTGCTCAAGCAATCATCAAAAGAGGAACCATAGACGGAAAAGTCGTCCATAAAAACCTCACGAATCTTTTCACAAAAGTCAGAGAATATAGCCATCATGCATCTTTGAAAGGTAGCAGGTGCATTACATAAACCAAAAGGCATACATCTATAAGCAAAAGTACCAAAAGGGCATGTAAAAGTAGTCTTTGATTGATCTCTAGCCGACAGAGGTATTTGAGAGGAACCAGAATAACCATCTAGAAAGAAATAGTGTGTATGTTTGCATAATCTTTCTAGCATTTGATCAATAAAAGGTAAGGGGTAATGATCTTTCTTAGTAGCTTTATTTAATTTGCGGAAATCAATTACTATCCTATAACCTGTGATAATTCTTTGTGAAATCAATTCATCTTTATCATTAGGAACAACAGTAATACCTCCCTTCTTAGGGACACAATGGACAGGACTTACCCACTCACTATCAGCAACGGGATAGATTATACCTGCCTCCAGAAGCTTTAGTATTTCTTTTCTTACCACTTCTTTCATTTTAGGATTCAGACGTCGTTGAGCATCACGAACTGGTTTGGCATCTGCTTCCAAATTTATTTTATGTTGACATAGAGTGGGACTAATGCCCTTAAGATCATCAAGAGTATATCCAATAGCAGCACGGTGCTTCTTCAGAGTTTTCAATAATCTTTCTTCTCCATGCTCTGAAAGGTTAGCACTAATAATAACAGGATATATCTTCTTTTCATCAAGATAAGCATATTTAAAATTATTTGGCAAAGGTTTAAGCTCAAACACGGGATCACCCTTGGGTGGAGGAGGATCCCCTAAGATTTCAACAGGAAAGTTGTGATGCAGAATAGGTTCTTGTTTAAAGAATACTTCATCTATTTCCCTTCTTTCATTCATGAACATATCATTTTCATGGTCTAGGAAATAGTGTTCTAAAGGATCACTAGGAGGTATGGCAATAGAAGCAAGACCAATAATTTCATCCTTACTAGGTAATTCTTCCTCACGATGTTGTTTACTAAATTTAGAGAAATTAAACTCATGAACCATATCATCCAAGCCAACAGTAACAACATTCTTAGTGCAGTCTATGGTAGCATTGACAGTATTTAAGAAGGGTCTACCAAATATAATGGGACAAAAACTATCTTGTGGAGAACCAAGAACAAGAAAATCAGCAGGATATTTAGTTTTCCCACACAATACTTCAACATCTCTAACAATTCCAATTGGTGAAATAGTATCTCTATTGGCAAGTTTAATAGTAACATCAATATCTTCTAACTCAACAGGTGCAATTTCATTCTTAATTTCTTCGTATAAAGTATGCGGTATAACACTAGCACTCACACCCATATCACATAAGCCATGATAACAATGATCTCCTATTTTAACAGAAATAACAGGCACACCTACCACAGGTCTATGTTTATCTTTAGCACAAGGTTTAGCAATTCTAGCAGTTTCACCTTCGAACTGAATAACATGCCCATCAATATTATCAGACAAGAGATCTTTAACAATAGCAATATTAGGTTCTACTTTAACTTGTTCAGGAGGTGTATAAGTTCTAATATTGCTTTTACGAACAACAGTTGAAGCTTTAGCATGATCCTTTATTCTAACAGGGAAAGGTGGTTTCTCAATATAAGAAGTAGGAACAATAGGATCATTATAAGTGACAGTCTTTTCTTCAACTTTAATAGGTGCAGCTACTTTTACTTCTATGGGAGGATGATACTTAAACCACTTCTCCTTAGGGAGATCAACATAAGTAGCAAAAGATTCACAAAAAGAAGCTACTATCTCAGAGTCAAATCCATATTTAGTGCTAAACTTACGGAAAATATCGGTGTCCATAAAAGATTTAACACAATCAAAATTAAGTGTCATACCTGACTCCTTACCTTCATCGAGGTCCCAATCTTCAGAGTTGTGTTTAATTCTATCAAATAAATTCCATCTGAATTCAATGGTCTTCATCATAAAAGAGCCAGCACAAGAAGTATAAAGCATGGTGCGATTGTTTTCAGAAAGCCGAGCATAAAAACTTTACATAATTATTTCTCTTGGGAGCTCATGATTGGGGCATGAATATAACATTGATTTAAGCCTCCCTCAAGCTTGAGCGATGCTTTCTCCTTCGCGAGGCCAGAAATTATATATATATAATTGCGATCACGATGAACAAGATGTATAGGTTAATACTTTTGATGAAATTCCAACTTCAATCTTTTATAGTCCCATGATCTCATATCATCACATAGCCTATACCATATCAATGCGTCTCCCTTCAAAGATAAAGGGAAGACCTTCTTCTTAGCAACATCATCGGGTATACCTGCAAGCTTAAATAATCCACAAACTTCATCCACATATATTAAGTGCTCATCAGGATGCTTTGTTCCATCTCCTGTAAAAGGGTTAGCTAGCAGTTTTTCCATCATACCCAAAGGAAATTTAAAAGGAGTTTCATTTTCAATAGGTTCGGTAGGTTGAGGAGCAACTCTTTGCTCTACTGGACGAGGTGAAGATACCCCGAACAAGCCCCTCAGAGAATTACTTTCCATAGTAACAAGTGACAGTAAATTTCAGCATACTATATAAATTTTTCCTTACCAAATTCCACCTACCAAAGGCGCTACACTCCCCGGCAACGGCGCCAGAAAAGAGTCTTGATGACCCACAAGTATAGGGGATCTATCGTAGTCCTTTCGATAAGTAAGAGTGTCGAACCCAACGAGGAACAGAAGGAAATGATAAGCGGTTTTCAGCAAGGGATTCTCTGCAAGTACTGAAATAAGTGGTAACAGATAGTTTTGTGATAGGATAAATTGTAACGAGCAACAAGTAATAAAAATAAATAAAGTGCAGCAAGATGGCCCAATCCTTTTGTAGCAAAGGACAATCTGGAATAAACTCTTATAATAGGAAAAGCGCTCCCGAGGACACATGGGAATATCGTCAAGCTAGTTTTCATCACGTTCATATGATTCGCGTTCGATACTTCCATAATTTGATATGTGGGTGGACCGGTGCTTGGGTGCTGTTCTTACTTGAACAAGCATCCCACTTATGATTAACCTCTATTGCAAGCATTCGCAACTACAACAAAAGTATTAAGGTAAACCTAACAATAGCATGAAACATATGGATCCAAATAAGCCCCTTACGAAGCAACGCATAAACTAGGGTTTAACCTTCTGTCACTCTAGCAACTCATCATCTACTTATTACTTCCCAATGCCTTCCTCTAGGCCCAAATAATTGTGAAGTGTTATGTTATTGACGTTCACATAACACCACTAGAGGCTAGACAACATACATCTTATCAAAATATCAAACGAATACCAAATTCACATGACTACTGTAACACCCCGGGTGTCATGCTGCAGTAAAATCCTATTAGTGGTGCTACATCATCATAATTAAAATTTTGCTAATCATCACTTTGTCCCAAACCGACCTCAAATTCAAATTTAAAAGACAAGTCAAAATTATTTCTCCTCAAGCTATAAAACTAAAATGTGCGAATAGTTCTATACAATTTCCTTGATCAATGTCATGTTTAACCAACTTGGTTTGACTCACAAATAAATTCCTAGGAAATTAATAAGTGGTCCAAAAGCATTTAAATTGGCCTTTTCAAAATAAGAAAATATTTATAAATTTCCAAATGATGTGAAACATTGTGTGTGGTCTCAAAATATTGCCTACTAATTACGTGCCAAATTTCAAGTTGAACTAAATTTAATTACTTTGGCAATTAAGTAGAAAACAATACAGAATTAATAAAGCAGAAACTTGAAAAAAAAAAGAAAATGGGCCAAGTGCACACTGTGCACTAGAAGCCTGGTGCTACAGTATCGTGGCCCAAGCCCACCAGGGCATTCTCCATCTTCCTCTGTACAGGAAGCAGAGACCTGTGCGTGGCACACACCCACGCCTCCATGGCCGCCGTGTCGACCATCCGGCGAGCCCCCGCGGTGTACAAGACCATCCCCAAGCCCTAGGACAAACCCTAGACGCCCAGTTCCCTCGTTTCCCCCCTCGCACTCGATCTGGAAGAGGAGCCGAAGCTTCCGGCGCCGCGCCATAGTCGTCATCATGGCCGTCGGCCTCCCCTTGCTGCACCAAGGTGTCCAGAAGCCTCCTCGTGGTCGTCTCCTTCGTCCCCACCAAAGAACCCGAGCCAGGCCGCACCGTACGCTCGGGATCGAGCCGGTTTCTCTGCCACGTCCGCGGCATCTCGCCGTCGATCTACACCACCGCGCCACCCCAGCCGTCACAAGCACGTCCCCGACCTCCCTCTTGGTGAGCTGCGCCGATTCCCCCCGTTTTCCCCTTTGATCCATCGTCATAGGCCCTGTTTTCCATTGTGCCCGGAGCTCCACGTGTCGCTGGTCTTGTTCGGCTGCTCCCTGGACACGCGCCCGCGTGTGAACCTCCACGGCTTGGCGTGCCCAAGCGCGCACTCGACCGCCCCTGGCGGCGCCCTTGCCTAGCCACCCGCGCGCTACGGCCGCTGCGCCCCGCGCCCATCCCACGCGCCCACGCCCATCTGCCTGCTGCTGGCACTGCTGCTGTCTTCTGCTACTGCGGCGCAGCCGATGCCTTTGCTTACTGCTGGCGCCTGCTACTTTGCTGTTGCTTGTGCCACCGTTGTTGCTGCTCTCTGCACCGGCTCATTGCTGCTGCTGCTCCTAATCCCTGCCGCTACTGCTCTTTGCTACTGCGTGCTGCTGGCAATGCAGGCCATGGCCGCTATGCACTCCAGTGCATACGTGCATGTATCTTCTACTACCCAGCAAGGCCGCCCCATTAGATTAGTCTAGGAATAGATTAGGTTAGTTTATTTGTTTAGTTAGTGAGATGTGTAGATGACATGTGGCCCTTTCTAGATTAATTTAGTCTAGCTACTTTTATTAGCACATGTGACATTGACATACGGGTCCCCTAAAGATTAAACAAAAATCAAATTACCTACTATCTATGACAATTGGGTCCGGTCGGCACTGTTGACTTTGACTAGTCAACTCTGACTGGGTTGTTGACTTTGACTCTAGCCCCACCTGGCAGTCAAACAGCGACACTGGTAGTGTACACACCCTGGGTACACCTAGCTTTTAGTCATTTATTTTCGAAATAAAAGTTTTTCATAAAATCTTTTAATCTTTGAACAATCATATAAAATAAACGGTAACTCGGATGGAAATAATTTATATATGAAAGTTGCTCAAAACGATGAGACGAATCCGGATACGCAGCCTGTTCGTCCGCCACGCATCACTAGCATAGTGAACCTGCAACCTCCCCCCTCCGGTTCGTTTGTCCGAATATGCCAAACACCGGGAATACTTTCCCGGATGTTTCCCTTTTCGTCGGTATCACCTATCCCTGCGTTAGGTAACCCCTAGCATAACGTATTGCCGCGTCGTACTTTGTGTTACATTTGATTGCTCTATTATTTATTGTGTTCCCCCTCCGTTACTTCTTTCCGGTAGACTCCGAGTCCGCTGCCGATGTTCGTGTGTTCGACTACATCGAGGACGACCCCTCCTACTTGCCAGAACAACCAGGCAAGCCCCCCCTTGATCACCAGATATCGCCTATTCTTCTCTACTGCTTGCATTAGAGTAGTGTAGCATGTTACTGCTTTCCGTTAATCCTATTCTGATGCATAGCCTGTCATTGTTGCTCTAGCTGTTGATACCTTACCTGCAATCCTAATGCTTAGTATAGGATGCTAGATTATCATCAGTGGCCCTACACTCTTGTCCGTCTGCCATGCTATACTACTGGGCCGTGATCACTTGGGGAGGTGATCACGGGCATATGATATATACTTATAATGTTACATTACTTATGATATTGTTCGGAGATGGGGGCTGAAGGGGCAGGTGGCTCCATCCAGGTAGTGGTGGGCCTGAGTTCCCGACGGCCCCCGACTGTTACTTTGTGGCGGAGCGACAAGGCAGGTTGGGACCACCTAGGACAGAGGTGGGCCTGGTCCTGGTCGGCATTCGCGGATACTTAACACGTATAATGAGATCTTGGTATTTGATCTGAGTCTGGCCACTGGCCTATACGCACTAACCATCTACGCGGGGACAGTTATGGGCACTCGACGTCGTGGTATCAGCCGAAGCCTTCGTGACGTCAGCGACTGAGCGGCGCGCGCCGGATTGGAACGTAAGCCTGCTCTTGTATTAAGGGGGCTAGTTCTGCTTCCGGCCACCCTCGCAACGTGCAGGTGTGCAATGGGCGATGGGCCCAGACCCCTGCGCCATAGGATTTAGACCGGCGTGCTGACCTCTCTGTTGTGCCTAGGTAGGGCTGCGACGTGTTGATCTTCTGAGGCCGGGCATGACCCAGAAAAGTGCGTCCGGCCAAATGGGATCGAGCGTGTTGGGTTATGTGATGCACCCCTGCAGGGAAGTTAATCTATTCGAATAGCCGTGATCTTCGGTAACAGGACGACTTGGAGTTGTACCTTGACCTTATGACAACTAGAACCGGATACTTAATAAAACACACCCTTCCAAGTGCCATATACAACCGGTGATCGCTCTCTCACAGGGCGACGAGGGGAGGATCATCGGTTAGGATTACGCTATGCGATGTTACTTGGTGAACTTACCATCTACTCTCTTCTTCTGCTGCAAGATGGAGGTGGCCAGAAGCGTAGTCTTCGATAGGAATAGCTATCCCCCTCTTATTCCGGCATTCTGCAGTTCAGCCCACATATGTTACCCCTTTTGCCATTTGATACCAATGCATACATATGTAGTGTAGCTCCTTGCTTGCGAGTACTTTGGATGAGTACTCACGGTTGCTTTGCTCCCCCTTTTCCCCCTTCCTATACCCGTTTGCTGCGACCAGATGATGGAGCCTAGGAGCCAGACGCCACCGTCGACGATGACTCCTACTGCACTAGAGGTGCCTACTACTACGTGCAGCCCGCTGCCGACGACCAGGAGTAGTTTAGGAGGATCCCAGGCAGGAGGCATGCGCTTCTTTCGATCTGTATCCCAGTTTGTGCTAGCCTTCTTAAGGCTAACTTGTTTAACTTATGTCTGTACTCAGATATTATTGCTTCCGCTGACTCGTCTATGATCGAGCTCTTGTATTCGAGCCCTCGAGGCCCCTGGCTTGTAATATGATGCTTGTATGACTTATTTTATTTGTAGAGTTGTGTTGTGATATCTTCCCGTGAGTCCCTTATCTTGATCGTACATGTTTGCGTGTATGATTAGTGTACGATTGAATCGGGGGCGTCACAAGTTGGTATCAGAGCCGACTGCCTGTAGGAATCCCCCTTCCACACTCTTTGGCCGAAGTCGAGTCTAGACATTGCAAAACTTTTTACTAACATGGCTGTGTGCCTTACGGGCCCACGTCGCCATTTGGGTGGTATTAGGATCTTTTACTCCTCGATCCTTACTCTGGGGCTCTGATCTCTCTTCTATTCGGGTTAAAATGAATTTACTAACTCTGACTCTAGGATCTCGTAACTACTTCCACCTGGAGAGCACCTTATTACGATGATCGTCTACTGCACCAGAAGATTCCGAAGTTACTCTCAGATGTTCTCTCGAGACTTTGTGCGCACCACTTTTGTTATTCCCGACTATCAAAAATCCCTTATGGATGACTACTTACGCTTGCCATTCGTACAATCATTCCTCGTGACCTTGTTATTATAAGATACCACGAATTCCTCTCATCGTTCCGAGAATACTTTGAGCATACTGCCTTGCAGTTCTTTGCCACATGAATACCAATGTGGATAATTCCTCGCTCTTACCGAGTATCCGCTCATCCCATTTGATTCAAGTATTTCACAAAAGTCTTCGAAATACCATTCGATCTTTCGAAAATCCTCATCCGACTATTACTCTTGAAATTCTTGCTTGCTTGCATTATGATTAATCTCATAGGTCTGGTAGTATTATTGGCATCCTTTGTCATTATCATTTCGAGCCTGTTGATTCAATAGGTTGTGAATGCTCGCAATCCTCAATCAGATCCTGGAATTCATCCTTCCGGCTCAGACGTCATTTTAAACATGAGTTGGATCTTGACCAATCAAATTGCCGGCGATTCTACCCCTAAGCTTACTCAACTTATCCATCCTTAATCAGAGCACTTGCTTGTGAGCCCTTGAATTGGAAATCATAATTCCTTTGCATCTGAGCTTTGGTTTAGCCAGTTGTTTCTATAATTCAATGCCTTTGCATTGTTACTTCCTTTGCTTGTGTGCCGATACTCACATCAGATCCTTTGTGGACCACCAGATCCCTTACTGGATTTTGTCCGACAACGTCCTTCATATTCAATAAATTTGTGGGGCTTTCCTCGGATACATAATGCCTTTGGTAAAATGGTATCCCCTGCTTTTGTCAACCATGCTATGCTCCCGAGCTTGAGTTATTCGCTCCTGAAGTTGTGGTATATGTTCCTAAGAGACCCTGATGGGTTGAACCTATGCCTTTTCCTAATCTACGTGAGCCCGAAAGATTTCACGGGTCATACTCATCTGGTATTTCACCAGGTAAAACTTTCAACACTAATGCCATTATCGAAACGAGAAGTGAATGTAAGGTTATGCTTTGGAGAAGTGGGAGTCGACCTTGAACTTTTTGTTCATGCCCATGGACCTGAGGTGGAACTTATCATGGAAGCTTCTCGTAGTAATAGTAATCCCCTTGTTATAACTTCTTCTCTTATCTATGCTTGGTCTTTTGCGACCGTGGTTTCGACCATATTGTTCTTCTTTGATCCCATTTCTTGGATAAGTTTAAGTGCTTGCCTTTTGCAAATGATTTCACTTGTCCAACCTCTATCCCGATCTACCCTTGAGTATACCCTCTGGTGCCACGAGAATATCATGGAACTACATAACTTCTTATGAGTTCTTCATCAAGTACTACATTCTCACTGATTACAATTTTTCATGGGCGCTGAGTTATTAAACACTCAAAGACACCGATAATTGAACTGAGTCCGCACTACGGTTCAACAACTCTTAGTAATCTTCTTTAAGTACAAGTTTGTACACGATCACGCCATTCCTGGTCTGTTTGACTATATCATTATCGTGCTAAATTTTAACTATGCTACCTGGTCCTTCTTCCCGGAGCACAATTTTCGATGATGAGCTAGGCTTACGTCGATCTGCCTCATCATATCTTTTTGCTTTGGACAACAAGCTTTGTTGGAGTTTGTGTTGTACCCTTGGTTCCATTAACCTTTCGCTTCATCATCCCTTTCAACTTGATGTCATCGCCGATCGATTACATCTTCATGAGATCTCTCGACAAATGTGTCATGATCATCATGAGCATTCTGAGCTCTTCCAGGATATCAATTGAATTCATGATGAGAAATACCATCCTTGCCCTCGATGATTTGTTTTATCATTGACCACTTTATTGCCTTCCGTTCAACACAAACTTGTTCGTGTTTTGTGTTATACCTTGAGATCCTTGCTATCCAGCATTTGTTCTTCTTTACCTTGGAGTATTACCATCTTTTATGTCAAGAATGTCGTGAGAATTTCACAACCTCTTAAGAATTCTTGATACAGGTGATCCTTCTTGCCATATCCGTTCATTCCTTGGTCCCCGTGTTGTTTCTAACCGGAGAACCGACAATTGAACTATGATGTGCGACTTCAAAACTTCTAGTAACCCTATTGCTTTGAAGTTAATGGTCGATGTTTCATTCTTAGACCATTGGTTATCGAATCATCATTCTAACATTGATCGTACTACCTAAGCCCATGTTTCGGGTGCACTTTTCAGCCATTGTTTAATTATGTATGTTTTCCTTGAGCATACATCATTATATGATTTGATCCGACAAATGTTATCTCCTTGTTCACATAACTGTGGAAATCCACCTTTTTGGAAATCTCGAGGATTGTTGCTGACTCCATCAGCTACCCCCTGACCCCCCTTCCTTTGTTTAATGATGAACTCTTGTTTTAGAATCGCTTCCATAGTACATTTCCCGAGAACCTTACAATGTCATCTCGTCAATTTGTGTTACACCTTTCTTCTCAGGCATCCTGAGTCTATGTTATCCTGACACCAATCAGATCTGCATCTCGGTCAGATATGATGGTTGGAACATCCTTCCAAGAGTTATAACGTTGGTCTTTATATGACTCGGTAAGGTGATGTCATGCCTAGCACACCGGGCCGGAGAATCTATTGTTATAGTTTCTAATTTAGCAAGGTTAACCATTCTCCCATGAGTAAGTCGTAAGACTTATTCTATATGTTGTTCCTGATGAATCCTTTGTGTATCCAAATTCCAACCTTTGCTTGAAGACCTTGTCAATGCTATCTCGAAGCATGTCTGTCGTGCTCCGATTTTCAATAAGAACATTTGAAGCCTAATGCTAAATGTTACTTGCTCAATTATCCAAAGACCGTTGTATGGGTAATGTCAATAAATTTCTCTCCCCTTACCTAAATAGTTTTCTACATTATATCCTGTCATGGATATCATGCTCTGTTTATCCTTGGGAAGGATATACCCTTGAAATATGTGTTTAAACACATTTTCCTTTCCATTGTTCTGTTTAATCTGATAATCGTATTTTCCTTTCCATTGGTTGGTTTAATGTTTCTTGTGATCTTTATGATCTAAGCAGTATGTAAACACCTTGGTGTATAGCTCTATCAGTAAGACCCTGTTACTATTGTTGATGACATTCCGGTAACCACCGATGGACGAGAACTTTGCCTATTGGTCCGCCTCGTCCTAAAGAGCAGGAAAATGGTTCTCTTCGTCCCTCGCCCTTGGTACCGACGTTGTTTTCGACATATCTGACGGGCTACCCTCTAACATGCCTTGCTATCATGACCGTGCAAGATGTCACCACTCCTTCTACCTTTATCCCGTATGGTGGGCCCATAACCCACAGTTCCACAGGATCGAAACCTAACTCTCCTGTACACCCTCGGTTTCCAAAGTTACTCCTCGCTCGTGGCCTCGTATGTAATTCATGAGCCACCTTCAGGTCTGATATCGGACACAATAATTATTCCGTTGCTTTGAAGCCCCTTTTACCTTCTGTCTAGGAATTGAACGATTGCCTGGCTGCTTGAAACTTCTTATTGTACCTTCCAACTTTACTCTCGATGTGTTTTATTTGTTCAACTCGAGAGGTACTCATATGCTCATTCATGGGTTAATCCCAGATTATTACCCTTATAGCATTCTGTCATTGCCGATCTGCCCCGTTACCTATTCGTAAATACGATGAAGATCCCGAAGAAAGGATGAGGACTTCATCATGATGACCTGAAGCAGAGAAATGAAGTCATCAACGTAATGAATCAACCTCTTTGAGAAGAGCAACCAAGACCGGGAAGATTTGATAGAATTTCGTAACCAGATTTTCCCCCTTACTCCACCTCTTAAATCTCGGGACGAGATTTCTTGTAGTGGAGGAGATTTGTAACACCCCGGGTGTCATGCTGCAGTAAACTCCTATTAATGGTGCTACATCATCATAATTAAAATTTTGCTAATCATCACTTTGTCCCAAACCGACCTCAAATTCAAATTTAAAAGACAAGTCAAAATTATTTCTCCTCAAGCTATAAAAATAAAATGTGCGAATAGTTCTATACAATTTCCTTGATCAATGTCATGTTTAAACCAACTTGGTTTGACTCACAAATAAATTCCTAGGAAATTAATAAGTGGTCCAAAAGCATTTAAATTGGCCTTTTCAAAATAAGCAAATATTTATAAATTTTCAAATGATGTGAAACATTGTGTGTGGTCTCAAAATATTGCCTACTAATTACGTGCCAAATTTCAAGTTGAACTAAATTTAATTACTTTGGCAATTAAGTAGAAAACAGTACAGAATTAATAAAGCAGAAAACTTGAAAAAAAAAGAAAATGGGCCAAGTGCACACTGTGCACTAGAAGCCTAGTGCTACAGTATCGTGGCCCAAGCCCACCAGGGCATTCTCCATCTTCCTCTGTACAGGAAGCAGAGACCTGTGCGTGGCACACATCCACGCCTCCATGGCCGCCGTGTCGACCATCCGGCGAGCTCCCGCGGTGTACAAGACCATCCCCAAGCCCTAGGACAAACCCTAGACGCCCAGTTCCCTCGTTTCCCCCCTCGCACTCGATCTGGAAGAGGAGCCGAAGCTTCCGGCGCCGCGCCATAGTCGTCATCATGGCCGCCGGCCTCCCCTTGCTGCACCAAGGTGTCCAGAAGCCTCCTCGTGGTCGTCTCCTTCGTCCCCACCAAAGAACCCGAGCCAGGCCGCACCGTACGCTCGGGATCGAGCCGGTTTCTCTGCCACGGCCGCGGCATCTCGCCGTTGATCTACACCACCGCGCCACCCCGGCCGTCACAAGCACGTCCCCGACCTCCCTCTCGGTGAGCTGCGCTGATTCCCCCCGTTTTCCCCTTTGATCCATCGTCATAGGCCCTGTTTTCCATTGTGCCCGGAGCTCCGCGCGTCGCTGGTCTTGTTCGGCTGCTCCCTGGACACGCGCCCGCGTGTGAACCTCCACGGCTTGGCCGTGCCCAAGCGCGCACTCGATCGCCCCTGGCAGCGCCCTTGCCTAGCCACTCGCGCGCTACGGCCGCTGCGCCCCGCGCCCATCCCACGCGCCCACGCCCATCGGCCTGCTGCTGGCACTGCTGCTGTCTTCTGCTACTGTGGCGCAGCCGATGCCTTTGCTTACTGCTGGCGCCTGCTACTTTGCTGTTGCTCGTGCCACCGTTGTTGCTGCTCTCTGCACCGGCTCATTGCTGCTGCTGCTCCTAATCCCTGCCGCTACTGCTCTTTGCTACTGCGTGCTGCTGGCAATGCAGGCCATGGCCGCTATGCACTCCAGTGCATACGTGCATGTATCTTCTACTACCCAGCAAGGCCGCCCCATTAGATTAGTCTAGGAATAGATTAGGTTAGTTTATTTGTTTAGTTAGTGAGATGTGTAGATGACATGTGGCCCTTTCTAGATTAATTTAGTCTAGCTACTTTTATTAGCACATGTGACACTGACATATGGGTCCCCTAGAGATTAAACAAAAATCAAATTACCTACTATCTATGACAATTGGGTCCCGTCGGCACTGTTGACTTTGACTAGTCAACTTTGACTGGGTTGTTGACTTTGACTCTAGCCCCACCTAGCAGTCAAACAACCACACTGGTAGTGTACACATCCTGGGTACACCTAGCTTTTAGTCATTTATTTTCGAAATAAAAGTTTTTCATAAAATCTTTTAATCTTTGAACAATCATATAAAATAAACCGTAACTCGGATGGAAATAATTTATATATGAAAGTTGCTCAGAACGACGAGACGAATTCGGATACGCAGCCTGTTCGTCCGCCACGCATCCCTAGCATAGCGAATCTGCAATCTTCCCGCTCCGGTTCGTTTGTCCGAATATGCCAAACACCGGGAATACTTTCCCGGATGTTTCCCTTTTCGCCGGTATCACCTATCCCTGCGTTAGGTCACCCCTAGCACAACGTATTGCCGCGTCGTACTTTGTGTTACATTTGATTGCTCTTTTATTTATTGTGTTCCCCCTCCGTTACTTCTTTCTGGTAGACTCCGAATCCGCTGCCGATGTTCGTGTGTTCGACTACATCGAAGACGACCCCTCCTACTTGCCAGAACAACCAGGCAAGCCCCCCCCCCCTTGATCACCAGATATCGCCTATTCTTCTCTACTGCTTGCATTAGAGTAGTGTAGCATGTTATTGCTTTCCGTTAATCTTATTCTGATGCATAGCCTGTCATTGTTGCTCTAACTGTTGATACCTTACCTGCAATCCTAAATGCTTAGTATAGGATGCTAGATTATCATCAGTGGCCCTACACTCTTGTCCGTCTGCCATGCTATACTACTGGGCCGTGATCACTTCGGGAGGTGATCACGGGCATATGATATATACTTATAATGTTACATTACTTATGATACTATTCGGAGATGGGGGCTGAAGGGGCAGGTGGCTCCATCCAGGTAGTGGTGGGCCTGAGTTCCCGACGGCCCTTGCCGGGGTACTGATCCACGGGCACCTATGGGACCGGCGGACCGGGTCCCTTTCGGTTCGGCGGGGGCAGAGATCGTGCAAAGAGCAAATCGAGGCGATACACGCGAGCGATTTACCCAGGTTCGGGCCGCACGGATGCGTAAAACCCTACTCCTGCTTTGTGGTTTGTATTGATTTCTTGCTCGGGAGCGCGGAGTGCTACAGTACACTTCCGCAGCTAACGAGACCGAGCGTGAGTGTATCTGAGTTAGCTAACCCCCCCTACGTTGCGCACGGGCCTTCTTTTATATGCTCAAGGGGTCACCGACAGGTGGCAACGGAGGCAAAGGGTAAAAATGGAAAGGTGCTGCAGTAGGTACAGCTACCTGCTACAGTGTATCATACCTAACCCTGACGGCAGGGGACAAGGGCCTTAAATGCCCGTCTGTGTCGCCTAAACAGTGCGAAAAGGGACCGCCAGGGACGCCACCGTTCGCCACGATGGCGATCTTGTCAGCGCCGCTTGCCACCGCAAGCCGCTGGCTGCACAGCCTCCCGCCACGTACGCCTGGAAGGGCCCCAGAGCGACACGTTGGTGGATGTGCTGGAGCGCGGGCCGAGAGAGGTGGCTTTCCGCGGCAAGCGCCTTGCCGCTGTCGTTGTCTTGTCGCGTCCGGGAGCTTGTCGCTCACCGGGCCTTGCCGGGGCGCGTGGTGCGCCGCGGCAAGTTCCTCGAAATGCCTTGGGTGGCTTTCCCGGCAAGCTCCTCTTGCCGGGGTCTTGGGATGCTTTTGTTAGCCTTCCTGGCAAGCTCCTCTTGCCGGGGTCTTGTCTTCTTGGCTTGGGCACTTTGTTTTTGAATGGCTCCTAAGGAACCACGGAGGACCTTGGCGGTCACCCGGCAAGCCTTGCCGCGGGATGCTGCGACTGCCCGTGCACAAGTTCGGGATACTAGGGTACCCCTACTCTAGTACACCGACAGGAGCCCCCGGGCCTGGGCCATACACGGTGCCGAGCGCTGTTGGGCCAGGCCCAAAACAGGGCACGGGCACGCGCGGCCTAGGTTACACCGTATCTCTCTCCGTATCCACCGCGCCCTCCCCGAACGGCACGCGTCGAATGCGGCGTCGTGGGAGAGATCGTGGGTGGTTTCTTTATTCGGAAATGCGGAACGTCCGCCCCCTCCTTCTTTATAAGCAGGGGAAACAGGGGCAGTTCGCCCACTCGCCCGTTGCTATTCCAATCTCAGAAATCTTCGCCGCTCCCTCGCCTTCCCAAAGCTGAGAGAGAGAGCAGCGCTCCGCTCCCCATCGCCACCAGCACTACCAACGCCGTCAACCTCCTCCACTGCTTCCGCCATGGCTCCAAAAGCCGACAAGGGGAAGGTCGTGAAGTCGACGGAGGCGTAGCGGCTCGCGGCGCTGCGGAAGGAGCGGGCCGTCTTCCCCCCCAAGCTTGGCGCGAAGGAGCTGAGTGAGAACTACTACCTTTTCTGGTCGGCGGAGACGCGAGCGCATCCGTGCACGAAGGTACTCCCCGCCGCCGCTTGGAAGAAGGCTCCGAATGGATACCCCTTTTTTGCTCTGTTCTTCTACTGCGGGCTCTGCCCGCCTTTCTCTGAATTCTTCTGCGACATCATGAATACCTACGGATTCCACCTCCTTGACTTCACCCCCAATGCCGTTCTGACCATGGCAGTTTTCGCACATCTTTGCGAAAACTTTGTCGGAGTCCTTCCCAACGTAGCCCTCTTTCGCCACTTCTTCATACCCCGAGTAGAGAGCCTCTATCCGGCGGAATCGCCTGGATCTCAAGGACCGGCAAGAAGGAAACGTATCTGGAGGGAGAATTCCGCGGCAAGTGGGAGGAGTGGAGGGCAGATTGGTGCTGGATTGACGAGGAGAGCCCGCAGCCATTCACCACCCGGCGCAAAACCCCAGTAGCACGCGGCAGCGATTGGAGTGACGTGGCCTCGGAAGACGACAGGCTGAAGATTGCTGTCACCAGGATCCTGCGTCTCAGGCTTGCCGGGCTTACTGTTGGCGCTGTTGGCGCAGACTTCCTTCGCCGCCGCATCGCCCCTCTGCAGGAACGGGGGAGGCCCACTTGGGAGTTCAAGAACGCGGCAGACATCATGAGGCTGCGGCCGGGCCTCAACTACAACTTCACAGTCCTGGAGCTCAACGCGATGCTACAAGAGATCTTCAAGTATGACCCCCAACATCCCGAGGTGTTCAGGTTGCCGGGGGCGTCGTTCCGTTGTGCAACAATTCCTCGCTCGACCGCATCCGCGCAATGATGCCGGAGTGCGACTCGCATGGAATCGTGCCGACATGGCAGGAGCCTGCAGACGACGTCGTGCAGCAGTTCTTCGATGACTTGGTGGAAGTGCCAATCCGCTTCGACAAGAAGGACAGCCTCACCCGCGACACCACTGATGCAGAGATGGCGCTCATTGCCACTAGGCTGGAAGAGGCAGCGGCAGCCTCAGCCGCGGGCGAGTTTGGATTCATCATGGAGGAGGCAGATGCAGCAGAAGCGGCAAGCCGTGCCGAGCGAGGGGAGCCCGCCGGCAAGAAGGAGCTTGCCGGGCGTGATGCCAAGCCGAGCGAGCCCGCCAAGGACACGAGCGGCTCGCTGGAAATCAACTCCTCTTCCTCCTCATCTCCGGGCAGCTCGCCGCAAGCAGAGCCTCCATCCCCACCAAGAAGGCGTCTCCGCAAGGCCGGTGACGTGGCGGAGCAGCAAGCGGGTCAACAGTCGCCGCGCCGCGTGACACGCTCCACCGTGGCAAACACCGTTGCCGCGGGAGCGCCTCATGCTGCGACGGCAACTGGAGCGGAGTCTAGCCGGACCACCGCTTCAATTCCTGCCGCTGCTCACGCCGCGCCGACAGCCGGAGCGGGATCGTCTCAGACCACCGCCACTGCCCCCGCCAAGCGGCCAAGGGAAGCTACCCCTCCGCCTCCTCGCGCCGGGCGCGTGCCGGACTTCGACTTCTCCGCGTTCAGCTCCGACGAGGAAGAAGAAGAGTAAGCTTCTCTTGCTGTACTTGTAGTTCTCCAATTCTTGCTGTTTTTCTTGTATCTCATTTGCTTTTCTTTCTGAACTTGTTCTTCTTTAGGACTCTGGCCCAGAGAGCGGCAAAGAGAGCTAAGGTTCCGGTGATCATCATCGAGGATGAGCCCACTGCGACAGCAGGTGGCGCGCCCGAGACAACCTTGCCGGACCCGGCGACTTTTCTCCAGAGCAGCCCCCAGCGTAAGTGTATGATTTACTTTCCGTTGTGAGGCGCGCATGGGTACTTGTCTTTGCTGATATCTGCTTGTTGACTTGTGTAGGAGCCGAGCAGCCCCACCAGGAGCCAAGGGAGAATCCCCCGGCAAGGGAGAATTCTCCGGCAAGGGAGGGCTTCCCGGTAAGGGAGAAGTCTCCGGCAAGGGAGGGTTCTCCGGCGAGGGATAGCACCAGCGGCCCCCCGACGGCGGAGACCACGACTGCAGAACCTGGTGCAGGTACTCCTCTTGCTTCAAAACTTCCCTTGGGTTCTTCTTCATTTGATCTTCTTGGGTTTTTGCTGGATTTTGCTTGACTCTTCTCCCCTTGCCGGCTGTCAGACCCATATGCTGCGGAGCAGATGGAGACCGAGGTCGCCGCCGAAGACGTAGCCGGCGCTGGTGATCCCGCCGGCGCCGAGGCCGCCAAGACTGCCGCCGCAGCAACTGGCGAGGTATCTGGCGATCGTACTGACGGCCCAGAGGCCGCAGGAGCGCCAGGCGCTACACCGACCGCCGACCCGTCTGCCGAAGCCGCAGCGCCAAGCACCGAGGAGCCCCAGCCGGGCGTCTACTTGAAGGCCGGCGATGAAGTCTTCATCAACCTCCCCTGGGCGTCAAGCTCTAGGGCGCCGGTCGAGGGGGAGATCTTCGACGGGGAGGTGCTCGCCTCCGCTGGGTTGACGGTGGTTGACACGCCAAGCAGCAGCAACAACGAGTCTGAAGAGGAGCGGCTGCTGTGGAAGTTGCTGTCGCTCTACCGCGCGCGGCAAGCTAAGCTGGAGTCCCGTGAGGCACTTGTCGTGAAGGCGGGATCAGACATTGAAAAGCGCGCGGAAGAGCTCGGGGGTTTCCACCGGGAAGCCCTCCGATCCCTGGCGGAGGAGCAGGAGCAGCTCGCTGAAGCGCAGAAGGCCTTCCTCCTCGAGAAGGCCGAAGTCAAAGAGCGACAGCGACTTGCCGCTGTGAAGCTAGCCACGGAGGAGGGCGAGCTGGCGCAGCGGAAGGTCAATCTTGACGCCCACGAGGAGGAGCTTGCCGCGCGCGAGGAAAAACTCGGCGGAGCCCTCAAACAAGCAGAGGACGCCGCCGCCGCCGCCGAGGCCGCCAAGGAGGAGTTGAAAACGAAGGTGGCGCAGCTAGAAGCCGATCTCGCCGAGAAGGGCAGAGAGCTCAGCGCCGCCAAGGTCTCCAACGTGGATCTTGAGTTGAAGCTAACCACTTTGACCAAGACTCTAGACAGCGCCAAGAAGCGGGAGGCGGCCTTGAAGGAGGAAATCAAGGCCGACAAGGCGCTGTTGGAGAGTGCTGCCGCCACCTAAAACGCTTTCAGGGAGACCGTGACGCACTGGACGGAGAGTCTTGTGAACGCCGCCACAGACATCGACAAGGAGCTGGCGCAGCTGGGGATGGAGGATCTCGGGTATCCCTTCGACGAGAACCTCCAACCCAGCGCCAAGCTCGTCTTGTTCTTCAAGGGCGTGGCGTCGGCCCTCCAGCGGCTCCGGAAGAAGATCCCGAAGCAGCTGGCCGACGAGTCGCGCAAGATCTGCGCGGGAGCTCTTCAGAAAGTGTTGATGAAGGTGGCCTTCCGCAATCCGGGCCTCCGCCTCACCAACGTCCTCAGGACCTTGCCGCCGGATGCTGATCTGGAGGAGCTCAAGGCCCTTGTCGCACCCATTGTGGACAAGGTGAGCAGGATCAAGAGGGTCGAAGGCGATCGCGTAGATTAGGCCGCCCATTTCTTCTTTCCTTGTCGCTGTTTATCATGTCGTGAAAAAAATCTGTTAGAGCTGCGACAAGCTACCTTTGTAATATAACTTTGTTCTGGGCAATGATCGCAACGTTATTCCCTTTACTCGATTCCTCCCTTTGTATGTTTTTGCCCTACGCTTTTAGGGAACTTGCCGGTGCAGGCACCTGAGCCGCGAGCGCTGAGTGCGGGACGTCAGCAGCCTGCTGGCGGTGCCGCTACCGGCAAGAAACCTTGTCGCAACCAGTTGCAGCTCACTTAAGTTGTTGAGCGAACTCGAAACAAAGTAAGGGCGCAACTAGCTACGAGTTGGTTCCTCCGCGCACAGGTTTTCCATACAAAGTTCGGTCGTTCAAGGGAGATAACTTAAAATTTTTAAAAAATTTGATTGCTCAAACTTTGGCAACTTAGCTTTTCTGTTGTTTGCTTCCCGGCAAGGCGAAACTTTCTTGAATGACGTCTGGTCCATACCATCGTCTTCTCCTTTCCTCCCCGGCAAACTTGTGGGCGAGGGGAATCTCCCTTTCAAAAGAAAGAAGAGACAATACAGGTATGGAGCTTTACGGCTCGTTATTGCTTACCGTGGAGTAGGTGCTGCACAAAGTGTCAGATCATATATGCCAAAAAATAGAAAGCATGAAATCGACAAAATGTGCGGAGCACATGAGCTTTACTTATGCACGGGGTCTGCGCCCGGCTTTGTACAAAGGATTACATGCAACAGTGGCAAGACTTGTACAAAAGGTGGTTGCCGGAACAGGTTCCGGCAACCGCGCCTTACGGGTAAAACTTACGAAGATGCTCAATGTTCCAGGAGTTGCTCACCGGAATGCCATCTTCGGTCTCAAGGCGGACAGCGCCAGGCCTAGTGACTCGTTTCACCCGGTAAGGGCCTTCCCACTTCGGCGTCAACTTGTTGGAATTCTTGGCGGACTAAACACGCCGAAGAACAAGGTCGCCTTCCTCGAGACTTCTGGCATTAACTTTGCGGCTATGGTAGCGGCGCAAAGCTTGCTGGTAGCGAGCAGCTCGCACAGCAGCCTGAAGACGGTCTTCCTCAAGGAGCAGCGCGTCATCTTGCCGCAGCTGCTCTTGCTCGAGCTCATCATAAGCGAGCACTCGAGGTGACCCGTATACGAGTTCCGTGGGGATAACTGCCTCTGCTCCATAGACTAGAGCGAAAGGTGTCTGTCCAGTGGCTCGATTTGGCGTCATCCTGATCGACCAAAGAACCACCGGCAGCCCTTCGATCCAGTTTCTTCCGCACTTGTGCAGCCTGTCGAAAGTTTTGGTCTTGAGTCCGCGCAACACTTCAGCATTTGCCCTCTCCGCTTGACCGTTGCTTCTCGGGTGAGCAACAGAAGCGAAGCAGACCTTGGCGCCAAGATCTTGGACGTACTGCATGAAGGTGCGGCTCGTGAATTGTGTACCGTTGTCGGTGATTATCCTGTTAGGGACCCCGAAGCGGCAAACAATCGACCTGAAGAACTTGACTGCTGACTGTGCTGTCACCTTCCTCACTGGTTCCACTTCCGGCCACTTTGTGAACTTGTCGATTGCAACGTACAAGTACTCAAAGCCCCCGACAGCTCGGGGAAAGGGGCCGAGGATGTCGAGCCCCCAGACCGAAAATGGCCAGGATAAAGGGATCGTCTGGAGAGCTTGAGCTGGTTGGTGTATCTGCTTGGAATGGAACTGGCACGCTTCACACTTGGTTACTTGTGCAGTTACATCCTGGAGGGCTGTTGGCCAGAAGAAACCTTGCCGGAATGCTTTGCCGACAAGTGCTCTTGCGCCAATGTGGTGACCACATATGCCTCCATGTATCTCTGCCAACAGCTTTTGTCCGTCTTCCCGGTGAATACACTTCAATTTCACACCGTTGAGTCTTTTTCTGTACAGTGTCTTGTCGACAAACTGGTACATACTTGACTGCCGGGCTACTCTTTCCGCTTCTTCTTGCTCCTCGGGAAGTTCTCCTGTCTGAAGGAAACGGACAATCTGCTGCGCCCATGCTGGAGCTTGTGGCTCGACAACAAGGACTAAAGGCAAATCTGCCGCTGAGGGAACATCCGCTTCTACGGCGAGAACCTGCGGCTCTGCCGGAGCGTGACGTTCCCCGGCAAGCTTGCCGGAGCAAAACTTGCAGGGAGCTTCTGCTTCAACGGAACAAACCCTAGGGCTTGCCGGAGCAGACTGCTCCTCAGCGCTCTTGGCGTTGATCTTGGGGACTGCTGCGGGAACATCCGCTTCTACGGCGAGAACCTGCGGCTCTGCCGGAGCATGACGTTCCCCGGCAAGCTTGCCGGAGCAAAACTTGTCGGGAGCTTCTGCTTCAACGGAACAAACCCTAGGGCTTGCCGGAGCAGACTGCTCCTCAGCGCTCTTGGCGTTGATCTTGGGGACCTTCTTGGCGGTGGCTTTGGGGAGCTCTGCCGGCAAATAGTCACCAGAAATCAACTTCCTCTTTTTGCTCTGTCCAGTTGATGGCGTTACGGACGGCTGAGTCAGCTTGAGCACAAAGATCCCTGGTTCCACAGGTAACTTAAGTGCGGCGCACTTTGACAGGCCATTGGCAATGGCGTTCTGAGCTCTTGGAACATGTTCCATTTGTAGGCCGTCAAAGTGTTCTTCTAGCTTTCTCACTTCGTCGACGTAAGCTTCCATCAACGGACTCTGATAATTCTTGTTTACTTGGCGGACGACAAGTTGTGAGTCACCCCTGACAATGAGCTTCTTGATCCCAAGGTCTGCCGCGATCCTGAGACCGGCAAGCAAGCCTTCATACTCTGCAGTATTGTTTGTTGCTTGCTCCTTGGGAAAGTGCATCTGGACTACGTACTTGAGGTGCTCTCCGGTGGGTGCGACAAGCAGCACACCAGCGCCGGCGCCTTGCAGCGAAAAGGCACCATCAAAGTACATCAGCCACTCTTTGCTTGCTTCCTTGACGGGGATGCTCGTTTCTGGAATTTCTTCATCTGGTGTTGGCGTCCATTCTGCTATGAATTCTGCCAATGCTCTGCTCTGGATAGTTGAAGTACTCTCAAACTTGAGGCCAAAGCTTGACAGTTCCAGTGCCCACTCAACAATCCTGCCTGTCGCTTCTGGATTTTGTATTATCCTCTTCAGCGGAAAGCGAGTGACAACTGTGATCTCATGTGCTTGGAAGTAATGGCGCAGCTTTCTCGAGGCCATGAGAAGGCCGAAAAGCAATTTCTGCACACCAGAGTACCTTGACCTAGCCCCCTGCAGAAGGGAACTGACAAAGTAAACTGGGCGCTGCACCATCTTCTTCTGTGTCTCCTCGTGCATCTGCGCAGATCCATCTTTGTCGGGACCAGAGCTTGCCGGGGAAGCCCCTTGCTTGTCGCTGGATGTGCTTGCCGTGGTTGCTGGCTCGTCATCCGCCTCCCTCTCTGCTACTAATGCAGCACTAACCACTTGATTGGTTGCCGCTATATACAGCAGCAACTTCTCTTGTGGCTTAGGTGTGACAAGTATTGGAGGGGAAGACAGGTATCTCTTCAAGTCTTGCAGCGCAGCCTCCGCTTCCGGAGTCCATCTCATTGGACCTGCCTTTTTCAATAATTTGAAAAATGGCAGGGCGCGCTCAGCAGACCTAGAGATAAACCTGCTGAGAGCAGCCACGCAACCGGCAAGTCTTTGTACATCCTTGACGCGCTTAGGTGCTTCAATCTGCTCAATGGCCTTGATCTTGTCGGGATTGGCTTCAATTCCCCGCTGAGACACAAAGAACCCGAGAAGCTTACCGGAGGGGATTCCAAACACACACTTCTCTGGGTTGAGCTTGAGGCTGATCTTGCGCAAATTTGCAAAGGTCTCGTCTAAATCTTGAATCAGGGTTGCTCTGTCCTTGCTCTTGACCACTATGTCATCCATATAGGCTTCCACATTTCTGTGTATTTGTGGCTCAAGAGCGACATGTACTACTCTTGCAAATGTTGAACCAGCATTTTTTAATCCGAAAGGCATCCGTATGAAACAGTACGTGCCACATGGAGTAATAAATGCGGTCTTCTCCTCATCTTCTTCTGCCATGAAGATCTGATGATATCGTGAGTATGCGTCAAGAAATGAAAGCAAATCACATCCGGCTGTGGAGTCAACAATCTGGTCAATGCGCGGCAAAGGAAATGGGTCTTTGGGACAAGCTTTGTTAACATCGGTAAAATCGATACAAAGTCTCCATTTCCCGTTTGCCTTGCGCACGACTACAGGATTGGCCAACCACGTGGGATGGAGCACTCCTCTGACAAGGCCTGCTGCTTTCAATTTCTTGATCTCTTCTGCAATGAATTCTTGGCGCTCCACTGCTTGTTTCCTGACCTTCTGCTTGACGGGCCGCGCATGAGGACAAACGGCAAGGTGGTGCTCAATTACTTTCCTGGGAACACCGGGGATGTCAGACGGTTGCCACGCAAACACGTCAACATTCGCCCGCAGGAAAGCAACGAGCGCGCTTTCCTATTTAGGGTCGAGAGTGGCACTGATGGTGAAGGTACCACCAATGCCGTCCTCCTTGGCGGACACCTTTTTCATCTCTGGCGGAGCTGCCATCGTCTTCTTACACTTGCCGGTGGAGCTCGATGGTGCATCCTCGATGGCAGCGCAGCACTCCGAGGAGGTGCGCTTGCCGGAGTGGGCATCAGAACTCTTGCCGGACTTGGTCTTCTTCCCCCCGGGAGCTTCAGCGGCAAGTGACTCGTGATCTGCCGCAGCTGCCGCTTCCCGGTAGATCTTGTCGGCACAGATAAGAGCATCCTTCTTGTCGCCGGGGACAGAGATGACGCTTATCGGGCCTGGCATCTTCAGCATGTTGTATGCGTAGTGAGAGGCTGCCATAAACTTGGCGAGTGCTGGACGGCCAAGTATCCCATTGTAAGGTAATGGAATATCGGCAACGTCAAAAGTGACTCTCTCAGTCCTGAAGTTTAACTCGCTGCCAAATGTTACCGGCAGCGTGACTTTCCCCTTCGGCTTGCTCCTTCCCGGGTTGATTCCTTGGAATGTGCCGGTCTCTTCGAGCTCGCTGTCAGGGATCTGGAGTTTCTGGAGTACAGCGGAGGAGATCAGGTTCAAGCCGGCTCCGCCGTCAACTAACATCTTAGTGACCTTGAGGTTGCGGATAGTTGGTGAAACCAACATCGTCAAGCACCCGACCGCAGTTGTGCGATCAGGGTGGTCCTCAATGTCAAAGATGATAGGTGTGCTGAACCATTTCAGAAGCTTGCGTGAGTCGACAGGTGGCTCCGTTGCATTGACTTCCCGCACCCACTGCTTGAGCTGGCGGTGCGAAGTATGCAGAGAAGCACCACCGTCAACGCACAAGACCTCTGTGGCTTTCTGGAACTCCTGCTCACTGGTCTCAACATCATCCATGTCTTCGTCGTCGTCGTCTTTGTCGCGGCCGCGGGGAGGTCTGTCTCCTTGCCGCTGCTTGGCCTTGCCGCTGCGTCCTCCCCGGCCGGTGCGCTTCTTGCTGGATTCTCCAGCACCTCCTTGGGCCCTCTCCTTGTCGCGTCGCTCGTACTTAGCTTTTTGCTGCTGGACAAGCTGCTCGACCTTTTTGCAGCTCTGGAGGTCATGGCCCTTGGTGCGGTGAATCTTGCAGTACTGCTTGTCGGTGCCGTCCTGCTTATCGGCGACTGCCACAGCCTGGCAGTTGGTGCACGCGGCAATCTCCTTGCCGGAGCTACCAACTTTGGCCTTCTTGGCGCCACCTTCGTTGCTGGACTGCTCAACGACTAGCACCTCTTTGCCTTTCTTCTTCCTGTTTCGCCACCGGTTTCTCTTTGCCGGGGCAGCATCCTCGCTGT
The DNA here is from genome assembly GCF_003073215.2 of Triticum urartu. Taxonomy (NCBI): domain Eukaryota; kingdom Viridiplantae; phylum Streptophyta; class Magnoliopsida; order Poales; family Poaceae; genus Triticum; species Triticum urartu. The sequence goes on from NC_053027.1 coordinate 462,481,439, forward strand.
CAGATCCTTCTGCTCCGGTCTTCTCTCCGGGGAGTTTCCTCCCTTCCTCAGCACGTGCACACTTGTCGGCCAGGGCATACAGCTCACTGACGTCTCTGATCCTGCACATCGCCATCTCCTCCCGCATCCTGCGGTTACGCACGTTCTGATGGAACGCGCTGATGACCGCGGCGGGGTGGACGTCTGGGATGTTATACTATACACGGCTGAACCTCTGAATGTACTTGCGCAGGGGCTCTCCTTCCTTCTGGGCGAGTAGATGAAGGTCACTCTCTTGGCCATGAGGTTTGTGGCCGCCTGTAAAGGCGCCGACAAACTGATGGCACAGGTCTGCCCAGGAGGATATGGAGTTGTCCGGCAAGTGCATGAGCCAGGACCTGACGTTGGGCTTGAGCACCAGCGGGAAGTAGTTGGCAAGGATCTTGTCGTCTCGCCCCCCGGCAGCCTGCACCGCGATGGTGTAGATGCTGAGGAACTCCGACGGATGCGTCTTGCCGTCGTACTTCTCTGGTACGTCTGGTTTGAAATTCTTTGTGCTGGGCCATTGGACTTGCCGCAGCTCACGAGTGAACGCAGGGCAACCTACCGCGTACGGCAAGTCGCCTGGTTCCCCTGGCGCATGCATGTCGACAGAGGGCCCAGCGCGCTGGTCTGATTGACGTCACGCTTCTCTTCGGCGCTCGATGCGAGTACGAGCGTCTTCTTGTTGTCGTTCTTGAAGAACTTGGCGCTGATCGCGACGAGCTCGCGGATCTGATGACGCGGTGGAGTCGCTGTCAAGGTGGATCCGGCGAGACGGCGATCTTGGCCTTCGGGGTGGAGAGTGCACAGTGGTTGCACCCCCACCGGTCTTGTCGCCACCGGCTCGCGCCTGGCTGACCGGCTGCGGCTGCGTCGTGCTCGGCTGCCGTTGAGTGTCGCCGTTGGCGAAGCCGATGAGACTCTGAATGGTGGCCCTCCAGTCGTCGATCTTGTCCGCCGTTGGAGGGTAGTCTAGGAGCAGCTGAGCTCGCCCCAAAGCTTCTGTTGCAGTGGCGGGTGGTGGTGGCGAACGGTGCGAGGAGCGGGATATGCTCGGACTTCTAACCACGTTAGAAGGAGCAGTATCCCGTCCAGGCGACCGTGCCTCGCTCGTGCCAGCATGTTGACGTGCATGGTGGTCTTGAGCGCTCCGAGATCCACCAGCTCGATCTTGGTCTAGCAAACGCATGGTACCGTGAGTACCATGACGCTGCCGGTCCCGCGCCTCCTGAGATGGGCGCGGTGCATGTACGGACGCCGAGGTCTTGGAGTGCGCCCGGTCGTTGTGGGAGCTGGCTACGCCGCCGATGGGCAGCGCGGCCTTGTCCTTGGACCTGGCAGCACCGTGAACTCCCTCGTCGACGCGCGTTCTTCCGCCGGCGCCTGCCCCATCAGCCGTTTGCTCCGGCGATGGTGGGTTCGGCGCGGACGGAGCAGCCGCCTCCGAAACCTTCTTCTTCGGCGGCATGTTGATGAAGATGATGAAGATCTAGCTCGCGAGAACGCCGGATCTGGTTCACACAACTTCGACGCCCCCTACCTGGCGCGCCAAAGATGCCGGGGTACTGATCCACGGGCACCTATGGGACCGGCGGACCGGGTCCCTTTCGGTTCGGCGGGGGCGGAGATCGTGCAAAGAGCAAATCGAGGCGATACACGCGAGCGATTTACCCAGGTTCGGGCCGCACGGATGTGTAAAACCCTACTCCTGCTTTGTGGTTTGGTTTGTATTGATTTCTTGCTCGGGAGCGCGGAGTGCTACAGTACACACCAGCAGCTAACGAGACCGAGCGTGAGTGTTCTGATTAGCGAACCCCCCTCTACGTTGCACACGGGCCTCCTTTATATGCTCAAGGGGTCACCGACAGGTGGCAACGGAGGCAAAGGGTAAAAATGGAAAGTGCTGCTGTAGGTACACTACCTGCTACAGTGTATCATACCTAACCCTGACGGCAGGGGACAAGGGCTTAAATGCCCGTCTGTGTCGCTAAACAGTGCGAAAAGGGACCGCCAGGGACGCCACCGTTCGCCACGATGGCGATCTTGTCAGCGCCGCTTGCCACCGCAACCGCTGCTTGGCTGCACAGCCTCCCCCACGTACGCCTGGAAGGGTCCCCAGAGCGACACGTTGGTGGGTGGATGTGCTGGAGCGCGGGCCCAGAGAGGTGGCTTGCCGCGGCAAGCGCCTTGCCGCTGTCGTTGTCTTGTCGCGACCGGGAGCTTGTCGCTCACCGGGCCTTGCCGGGGCGCGTGGTGCGTCGCGGCAAGTTCCTCGAAATGCCTTGGGTGGCTTTCCCGGCAAGATCCTCTTGCCGGGGTCTTGGGATGCTTTTGTTAGCCTTCCCGGCAAGCTCCTCTTGCCGGGGTCTTGTCTTCTTGGCTTGGGCACTTTGTTCTTGAATGGCTCCAAAGGAACCATGGAGGACCTTGGCGGTCACCCGGCAAGCCTTGTCGCGGGATGCTGCGACTGCCCGTGCACAAGTTCGGGATACTAGGGTACCCCTACTCTAGTACACCGACAGCCCTCGACTGTTACTTTGTGGCGGAGCGACAGGGTAGGTTGAGACCACCTAGGAGAGAGGTGGGCCTGGTCCTGGTGGGCATTCGCGGATACTTAACACGTTTAACAAGATCTTGGTATTTGATCTGAGTCTGGCCACTGGCCTATACGCACTAACCATCTACGCGGGGACAATTATGGGCACTCGACGTCGTGGTATCAGCCGAAGCCTTCGTGACGTCAGCGACTGAGCGGCGCGCGCCGGATTGGAACGTAAGCCTACTCTCGTATTAAGGGGGCTAGTTCTGCTTCCGGCCGCCCTCGCAACGTGCAGGTGTGCAATGGGGGATGGGCCCAGACCCCTGCGCCATAGGATTTAGACCGGCGTGCTGACCTCTCTGTTGTGCCTAGGTAGGGCTGCGACGTGTTGATCTTCCGAGGCCGGGCATGACCCAGAAAAGTGTGTCCGGCCAAATGGGATCGAGCGTGTTGGGTTATGTGGTGCACCCTTGCAGGGAAGTTAATCTATTCGAATAACCGTGATCTTCGGTAACAAGACGACTTGGAGTTATACCTTGACCTTATGACAACTAGAACCGGATACTTAATAAACCACACCCTTCCAAGTGCCATATACAACCGGTGATCGCTCTCTCACAGGGCGACGAGGGGAGGATCATCGGTTAGGATTACGCTATGCGATGTTACTTGGTGAACTTACCATCTACTCTCTTCTTCTGCTGCAAGATGGAGGTGGCCAGAAGCGTAGTCTTCGATAGGAATAGCTATCCCCCTCTTATTCCGGCATTCTGCAGTTCAGCCCACATATGTTACCCCTTTTGCCATTTGATACCAATGCATACATATGTAGTGTAGCTCCTTGCTTGCGAGTACTTTGGATGAGTACTCACGGTTTCTTTGCTCCCCCTTTTCCCCCTTCCTATACCCGTTTGCTGCGACCAGATGATGGAGCCCAGGAGCCAGACGCCACCGTCGACGACGACTCCTACTACACTAGAGGTGCCTACTACTACGTGCAGCCCGCTACCGACGACCAGGAGTAGTTTAGGAGGATCCCAGGCAGGAGGCCTTCGCCTCTTTCGATCTGTATCCCAGTTTGTGCTAGCCTTCTTAAGGCTAACTTGTTTAACTTATGTATGTACTCAGATATTATTGCTTCTGCTGACTCGTCTATGATCGAGCTCTTGTATTCGAGCTCTCGAGGCCCCTGGCTTGTAATATGATGCTTGTATGACTTATTTTATTTGTAGAGTTGTGTTGTGATATCTTCCCGTGAGTCCCTGATCTTGATCGTACACGTTTGCGTGTATGATTAGTGTACGAATGAATCGGGGGCGTCACAACTACTCATAGCAAGACTTAACGTATTTACTCACAAAGCATATTCATGTTTATAATCAGAGGGTAATAATATGCATATAGGATCTGAACATATGATCTTCCACCAAATAAACCAACTAGCATCAACTACAAGGAGTAATCAACACTACTAGCAACCTACTAGCACCAATCCCGGACTTTGAGACAAGAATTGGATACAAGAGATGAACTAGGGTTTGGAGATGAGATGGTGCTGGTGAAGATGTTGATGGAGATTGCCCTCTCCCGATGAGAGGAGCATTGGTGATGACGATGGTGATGATTCCCCCCTCCCGGAGGGAAGTTTCCCCGGCAGAACAGCTCTGCCAGAGCTCTAGAGTGGATCCGCCAAGGTTCCGCCTCGTGGCAGCGGAGTCTCGTCCCGAAAAGTTCCTTCCTATTTTTTTCTCATCGAAAGACCTCATATAGGAGAAGATGGGCGTCGGAGAGCCACTAGGGGGCCGGGGCGCCCCCCACCCTCGTGAGCAGGGTGTGGGCCCCCTGGCCTTCATCTTTGGCATGGATTTTTCTTTATTTCTTTTAAGACGTTCCATGGAGTTTCAGGACTTTTGGAGTTGCGCAGAATAGGTCTCTAATATTTGCTCCTTTTCCAGACCAGAATTCCAGCTGCCGGCATTCTCCCTCCTTATGTAAACCTTGTAAAATAAGAGAGAATAGCCATAAGTATTGTGACGTAGAGTGAAATAATAGTCCATAATGCGATAAATATCGATATAAAAGCATGATGCAAAATGGACGTATCAGTGTTGTTCTAGGGCAAAGAGTTGATAAGAAATTAAATGTTATTCAATATGCTAGTAAAACTCTAGACAATGCCCAGAGAAATTATGCTACTACCGAAAAGGAATTCTTAGCAGTTGTATTTGCTTGTGATAAGTTCAGACCTTATATTGTTGATTCTAAAGTAACTATTCACACTGATCATGCTGCTATTAAATAACTTATGGAAAACAAAGATGCTAAACCTAGACTTATCAGATGGGTTCTCTTGCTATAAGAATTTGATTTGCATATTATTGATAGAAAGGGAGCTGAGAACCCCATTGCAGACAACCTGTCTAGGTTAGAAAATGTTCTTGATGACCCACTACCTATTGATGATAGCTTTCCTGATGAACAATTAAATGTCATAAATGCTTCTCGAGCTGCTCCATGGTATGCTGATTATGCTAATTATATTGTTGCTAAATTTATACCACCTAGTTTCACATACCAGCAAAAGAAAAAGTTCGTTTATGATTTGAGACATTACTTTTGGGATGACCCACATCTTTATAAAGGAGTAGATGGTATTATTAGACATTGTGTACATGAGCATGAACAGGAACAGATCCTATGCAAGTGTCACTCCGAGGCTTATGGAGGACACCATGCTGGAGATAGAACTGCACATAAGGTATTGCAATCCGGTTTTTATTGGCCTACTCTCTTCAAGGATGCCCGTAAGTTTGTCTTGTCTTGTGATGAATGTCAAAGAATTGGTAATATTAGTAGACGTCAAGAAATGCCTATGAATTATTCACTCGTTATTGAACCATTTGATGTTTGAGGCTTTGATTATATGGGACCTTTTCCTTCCTCTAATGGGTATACACATATCTTAGTTGTTGTTGATTATGTTACTAAGTGGGTAGAAGCTATTCCAACTAGTAGTGCTGATCATAACACCTCTATTAAGATGCTTAAAGAAGTTATTTTCCCGAGGTTTGGAGTCCCTAGATATTTAATGACTGATGGTGGTTCACATTTTATTCATGGTGCCTTTCATAAAATGCTTGGTAAGTATGACATTAATCATAGAATTGCATCTCCTTATCACCCACAGTCTAGTGGTCAAGTAGAATTGAGTAACAAAGATCTCAAACTAATTTTGCAAAAGACTGTTATAGATCTAGAGAGAATTGGTCCAAGAAACTTGATGATGCATTATGGGCCTATAGAACTGCATATAAAAATCCTATGGGCATGTCTCTGTATAAAATGGTTTATGGTAAAGCATGTCACTTACCTCTTGAATTAGAACATAAGGCATATTGGGCCATTAAGGAGCTCAATTATGATTTCGAACTTGCCGGTGAGAAGAGGTTATTTGACATTAGCTCACTTGATGAATGGAGAACCCAGGCTTATGAAAATGCCAAGTTGTTTAAAGAAAAAGTTAAAAGATGGCATGACAAAAGGATACAAAAGCGTGAGTTCAACGTAGGTGATTATGTATTGCTATACACCTCTCTTTTAAGATTTTTTGCAGGCAAACTTCTCTCTAAATGGGAAGGTCCTTACGTTATCGAGGAGGTCTATCGTTCCGGTGCCATAAAAATCAACAACTTCGAAGGCACAAATCCGAAGGTGGTGAACAGTCAAAGAATTAAATATTATATCTCAGGTAACCCTATAAATGTTGAAACTAATATTATTGAAACCGTAACCCCGGAGGAATACATAAGGGACACTTTCCGGAACGTTTCAGACTCCAAAAAGGAATAGGTACGTGGTAAGGTAAGTAAACAGACTCCAAAACAGTTCTAATGGCAATTTTTCTCCGTTTTGGAATATTTAAGAAAATAGGAAAATAAGAAGCAGACTGGAAAGGACACAGGGCTTCCACGAGGGTGGAGGGCGCGCCCTACCCCCCTGGGCGCGCCCCCTGCCTCGTGGGCACCTCGTGTGCTCTCTGGACTCTGTTTTCTTGCACGATACTTCTTTTGGTTGGTAAAAATTCATTATATAATCTCCCGAAGGTTTTGACCACCATATCACGCAAATATGTCATATCTTTGTTTCGAGCTGTCCTGCAGCAGATTAGAGCAACATGTCGTCCCAGGATTCAGAAGGAGAAAGCTATGTGGCTGATTACCTTGCAGATCCTAAGGTCTATGGGGATGTGGAGTATTGTGGTTGGACTATGGAAGAAGAAGAGGACTATGAACCCAAGGGAAAGGAGGAGACGAGCTCACATGAAGATGAATTCCCATTACCTCAACCTGGGGACATGCATGTGGAGTTCATAAAGTCAAGCCTCCCTGATAGAGCAAAGAAACTTAAGATCGAGTTTATCCCTTTTCACCTCTTGCAGGAAAACAAGCAGGAATTATGCAAAAAGATATTAAGCCTAGAGCAGGAGATTGATGACCTGAGGAATCAAAATTTTGTCCTCAAGCGCAAATTAAGGAAAAATCCTATGCCATCAACAAAACCATCATCTTCTTCACCAACAAAGAAGGAGATATAAACACATGGGTATGGGCACTCCCCTTGGCAACTGCCAAGCTTGGGGGAGTGCCCCGGTATCGTATCACCATCACAACTTTTATCTTTACCGTTTTTCTTAGTTCGATCCTTTTAGTAATATCTTGATCTAGTAGAATAAAGTTTTAGTATGATCTAGTTGTGAGTTTTGCTTTATGATCCCTCTATGTAATCAAGCCCGTGAGCTATATAATAAAGATTAGTGTTGAGTCAAGGGCTTGATTATTTTGCTATGATCTTGAGGGAATTAAATAAAATAAAAAAGAAGAAATAAAAAGAAACAAAGTGATCATATTGATCTTATGGAAAGTAATGAGCTCACATATAAAGAGTATGATGAATAAAAGTTGTTGGGAGTTAACAAACATAGTTTTGGTCATCATTGCAATGAATAGGAAGTAATAAAGAAAGAGAGGTTCACATATAAATATACTATCTTGGACATCTTTTATGATTGTGAGCACTCATTAAAGTATGACATGCTAAGAGTTGACGTTGGACAAGGAAGACAACATAATGGGTTATGTTTTCTTACATCTGAGATAAATTATATTGTCATGGATCATCCAATATGTTGAGCTTGCCTTTCCCTCTCTTGCTAGCCAATTTCTTTGCACCAAGTAGAGATACTACTTGTGCTTCCAAATATCCCTAAACCCAGTTTTTCCATGAGAGTCCACCATATCTTCCTATGGATTGAATAAGATCCTTCAAGTAAGTTGTCATCGGTGCAAGCAATAAAAATTGCTCTCTAAATATGTATGACTTATTAGTGCGGAGAAAATAAGCTTTATACGATCTTGTGATATGGAAGAAATAAAAGCGACAGACTACGTAATAAAGGTCCATATCACAAGTGGCAATATAAAGTGATGTTCTTTTGCATTAAGATTTCGTGCATCCAACCATAAAAGCGCATGACAACCTCTGCTTCCCTCTGCGAAGGGCCTATCTTTTACTTTTCTCTTCTACCTTACATAAGAGTCATGGTGATCTTCACCTTTCCTTTTTACATTTTATCCTTTGGCAAGCACAATGTGTTGGACAGATCCTGATATATATATAGCTAATTGGATGTAAGTCTTCATGAACTATTATTGTTGACATTACCCTTGAGGTAAAACATTGGGAGGCAAAACTATAAGCCCCTATCTTTCTCTGTGTCTGATTAAAACTTCATACCCATAAATATTGCGTGAGTGTTAGCAATTGCGAAAGACTAAAGATGGTTGAGTATGTGGACTTGCTGAAAAGCTCTTATATTGACTCTTTCCTATGTTATGATAAATTGTAATTGCCTCAATCACTGAGATTAGAGTTTGTTGGTTCTCAATGAAGTTTATGATTCATACTTGAAATTGTGATTGAATTGTTACTTTAGCATAAGAGATCATATGACAATATATATATGTTGTTGTTCTAAGAATGATCATGATGCCCTCATGTCCGTATTTTATTTTTATCGACACCTCTATCTCTGAACATGTGGACATATTTTTCGATTTCGGCTTTCGCTTGAGGACAAGCAAGGTCTAAGCTTGGGGGAGTTGATACGTCCATTTTGCATCATGCTTTTATATCGATATTTATTGCATTATGGGTTGTTATTACACATTATGTCACAATACTTATGCCTATTCTCTCTTATTTTACAAGGTTTACATAAAGAGGGAGAATGCCGTCAGCTGGAATTCTGGGCTGGAAAAGGAGCAAATATTAGAGACCTATTCTGCACAGCTCCAAAACTCCTGAAACTTCACGAAAGTTATTTCCAGAATATATAAAAAATACCGAGCGCAAGAAGTACCAGAGGGGGACCACCTACCAGCAACGAGGGTGGGGGCGCGCCCTACCCCCTGGGCGTGCCCCCGTGCCTTGTGGGCCCCCTGGTGGCCCTCTGATGCCCATCTTCTGCTATATGGAGTCTTTCGTCGAGGAAAAAATCATAAGCAAGCTTTCGGGAAGAAACTCCGCCGCCATGAGGCAGAACCTTGGCGGAACCAATCTAGGGTTCCGGCAGAGCTATTCTGCCGGGGAAACTTCCCTCCGGGAGGGGGAAATCATCACCATCGCCATCACCAACGATCCTCTCATCGGGAGGGGGTCAATCTCCATCAACATCTTCACCAGCACCATCTCATCTCAAACCCTAGTTCATATCTTGTATCCAATCTTTGTATCCAAACCTCAGATTGGTACCTGTGGGTTGCTAGTAGTGTTGATTACTCCTTGTAGTTGATGCTAGTTGGTTTACTTGGTGGAAGATCATATGTTCAGATCCATTATGCATATTAGTACCTCTCTGATTATGAACATGAATATGCTTTGTGAGTAGTTACGTTTGTTCCTGAGGACATGGGAGAAGTCTTGCTATTAGTAGTCATGTGAATTTGGTATTCATTCAATATTTTGATGAGATGTATGTTGTCATCCCTCTAGTGGTGTCATGTGAACGTCGACTACATGACACTTCACCATTGTTTGGGCCTAGAGGGAGGCATTGGGAAGTAATAAGTAGATTATGGGTTGCTAGAGTGACATAAGCTTAAACCCTAGTTTATTCGTTGATACATTTCCATCGTATCTACCTTTCCAAACACTTTTGCCCTCGTTTTGGACTCTAACTTGCATGATTTGAATGGAACTAACCCGGACTGACGCTGTTTTCAGCAGAATTGCCAAGGTGTTATTTTTGTGCAGAAATAGAAGTTCTCGGAATGACCTGAAAATCAACAGAGCATTATTCTGGAACATATAATGAAGATTGGAAGGAAGATCCACGTCAGGGGGTGTCCCACCTGTCAACGAGGGTGGGGGCGTGCCCCTCTGCCTTGTGGCCCCCCTGACGCTCCACCGACCTCAACCTGGACTCCATATATTCACTTTCGGGGAGAAAAACCTGAGAAGAAGGATTCATCGCGTTTTACGATACGAAGCCACCGCCAAGCCCTAAACTCTCTCGGGAGGGCTGATCTGGAGTCTGTTCGGGGCTCCGGAGAGGGGAATCCGTTGCCATCGTCATCATCAACCTTCCTCCACCACCAATTTCATGATGCTCACCACCGTGCGTGAGTAATTCCATCGTAGGCTTGCTGGACGGTGATGGGTTGGATGAGATTTATCATGTAATCGAGTTAGTTTTGTTAGGGTTTGATCCCTAGTATCCACTATGTTCTGAGATTGATGTTGCTATGACTTTGATATGCTTAATGCTTGTCACTAGGGCCCGAGTGCCATGATTTCAGATCTGAACCTATTATGTTTTCATCAATATATGAGAGTTCTAGATCCTATCTTGCAAGTCTATAGTCGCCTATTATGTGTTATGATCAGTTAACCCCGAAGTGACAATAATCGGGATACTTACCGGTGATGACCGTAGTTTGAGGAGTTCATGTATTCACTATGTGTTAAGGCTTTGTTCCGGTACTCTATTAAAAGGAGGCCTTAATATCCCTTAGTTTCCAATAGGACCCCGCTGCCACGGGAGGGTAGGACAAAAGATGTCATGCAAGTTCTTTTCCATAAGCACGTACGACTATATACGGAATACATGCCTACATTACATTGATGAACTGGAGCTAGTTCTGTGTCACCCTAGGTTATGACTGTTGCATGATGAACCGCATCCGGCATAATTCTCTATCACCGATCCATTGCCTACGAGCTTTCCATATATTGTTCTTCACTTATTTACTTTTTCGTTGCTATTGTTATCATCATTACAAAACACCAAAAATATTATGCTACCTCTTGAGCACTGCGTCGGTTTTTCCCCGAAGAGGAAGATGATGCAGCAAAGTGGCGTAAGTATTTCCCTCAGTTTTTGAGAACCAAGGTATCAATCCAGTAGGAGGCTACGCGCAAGTCCCTCGTACCTGCACAAAACAAATAAATCCTCGCAACCAACGCGATAAGGGGTTGTCAATCCCTACACGGCCACTTACGAGAGTGAGATCTGATAGATATGGTGAGATAATATTTTTGGTATTTTTATGATAAAGATGCAAAGTAACATAAAAGCTAAGTAAAAAAGCAAAGGAAATAACTAAGTATTGGAAGATTAATATGATGAAGATAGACCCGGGGGCCATATGTTTCACTAGTGGCTTCTCTCAAGAGCATAAGTATTCTACGGTGGCTGTCGGCGTTCTGGGAACGGGGGTCCCCAGACTTGCCTGCCTGTGGCTTGTGGCGTGGCTCAAGTGGGGGACCAGCACGTCCCATCTTCATCAGCTCAAGCTCAAGACCCTCGCGAGGGGCCAAGCCTCGCGGGGCGGACGACAGGAAGCTTCCTCAGAGGCAGCCTCGTCGGGCAGGCTCGCGAGGAGGCGGAGAGATCAAGGCAGGGGTACCTCGCGAAGAGCCCATGACGCAAGCCATGATGATCGAGACCAGGCGGGCGCCAGGCGGGCGCCGGCCTGTGCAGTGTCCTTGTTTCCTCTTTGGTGCAAAGGGGGCAAGCACATGCCAAGGCATCGGGCAAAGGTTGCCATTCCGGTGCAACAAGACCAAGACCAGCAGAGCAGCAGGACGGAGGTCACCGTGGAGCCCAAGACGGCGTCATCACCAGTGCTTTTGGAAGCCGAATACCACCTTTGGTCAGGATAACTTGGACTACATGTTCCCCTTCAAAATGGCCAATTGTTGGTGCCCTTCCCGCTCATTATTTGGGCAGAGGCCCAGGGCCTCTATAAATAGAGCTAGCCACCACAGACGATGAGATATCGAGAGAAACATCGAGAGAGGGAGGAGAGATCTGGTAGAACCCTAGCAGAGAGAGAGAGAGAGGCGACTGAACTCACCCTAGCAGTTCATCGCACCAGCTCAAGAACACCTCTCGCAAGGCTGTTCTTCCTTTGTACTGTTCATCATCAACCCCCTGAGTCAATCCACCACACCACACACTGGAGTAGGGTATTACACCACAACGGTAGCCCGAACCAGTATAAACCTTGTGTCCCTTGTGTTGTTCGTTGTTTTCCAGCTTAGATCACGCGAGGAGATTGGACATAGATCGGTAGGGGAGAGATCTCTGCGCGCACCCCAGTGTTCGAACCTCAAGGGTTTGCCGGAACCCTAAATCCGACATTTGGCGCGCCAGGTAGGGGTGCGCCGGAATCTTTCTTCCGCCATTCGCGTGTGATCTTCTGTCGTGTCCATGGCTGACGCTCGACGGGCTCGCGCTGAGCGTCGGCCTGCTCTCGCCACCCGCGTCGCCCAGACGGCGCCCGTCGGCGGACGTCCTCGTCGTTCCCCGTCGCCTGCCGCCAATGCCGCCACCGGCCCGGCGGGGAACGAGCAGCAGGCCTCCTCCCAGCATCCTTCGGTGCAGCGGGAGGGCCCCACCGCCACACCGTCGCCGACTCCCGCCGCTTCGTCGTCCCACGCCCGTCGCGCCCCCACGGACGCGCACGTCGCGCTGCTCCTGGCAAGAGAACTCTTGCACTACCGCCCCGTCAACGACCTCTACGAAGACTGGCTCACCCGCATCACCAAGCTCGTTAGCGCCGCAGGGGGCTCCCCCTTGCTGTCCCTCTCGCTACTTCGCCCTCCATTCCGCGTAGGAGGCGAGGATCAGGAGGTGCCTCCACCGCCTCCTCCCCAAGGAGGCGCCCTGGCTCCAAGGCACGCAGCCCCAGGGCGAGACCCTCCGCGTCCGGTGCCTGCGCAGCAAGAAAGGAGCTGCCAAGAGATTCCTCGTCCTCAAGAAGGCGCTCGCGCGCTCCCAGCGCCGGCGCGCCAAGATCGCGTCCCTGCACCTCCACGCCAAGACCCCGTGCTGCTCCAAGTGGGGGCGTGCGGTAATCCCCATGAGCAAGCCCAGTACCAGCCAAAGGCACCGGTGGCCACAACAGGCTGCCGTGCCCTCACCCCCGAGCTACGCGGCGTCGCATGGCTAGGCAAGTTCAAGCCTGACCTGCCCCCTCGCTACGATGGCACGACGGACCCGGCGGAGTTCCTGTAGCTCTACGAGCTATGCATCGAAGCCGCCAACGGAGACGAAAGGGTCATGGCGAACTGGTTTCCCATGGCGCTCAAGGACAGGGCCCGCACCTGGCTCCTGAACCTGGCTCCTGGCACGATCTCCTCCTGGGACGAGATGCGCACTCGCTTCATTGCCAACTTCCAGGGCACCCGCGACCGGCCCCCGGCCGTGAGCGATCTGCGCTGCATCAAGCAGCAGCAAGGGGAAACCCTGCAGAAATACATCCAGTGCTTCAACAACGCTTGCCTCAAGATCCCCAAGGTGACTGAAGAAGCCATCATCTCGGCCTTCTCCGATGGCGTACGCGACGTCAAGATGAAGGAGGAGCTAACAATCCATGAAGACCTGTGCACATCCCTGGAGCTGTTCAACTTGGCAACCAAGTGCGCCAGGGCTGAGGAAGGGCGCCTTTCACTCCTCGAACTCCCGGCTGCCGACCCAGAAGAGAAGAAGCCCAAGTCCAAGGATGTGAAGCGCAAGGGGGCTGCCGTGCTTGCAGCGGAGCCAGACACCAAGCGAGGCAGGGATCAGCCCGAGTCGTCCAAGGGCAGCCGGTACTGCATGTACCATGACCTCCACACCCACAACACCAACGAATGTCAAGAGCTCAGGGCCGTGAGAGATGGACGTGTCGGCCGACGCCGTGAGCACAACGACAGGGGCTATGGCCGAGGAGGAGGAAGAGGTGGCGGACGATGGGAAGACCGTGGCCCTCGCCAAGGGTGGCGTGACCGACCTCGCGAGGATCACTAGCAGGACCAGCCTCGTGAGGGAGGCTGGAGAGATCAGCCTCGTGAGGATCGCCTGCGCGGCAACGTTGGCCTTCCTCCTCTGCCGCCACCACCAAGGAGGAATGAAGACCAACATCAGGATGAGGGGGCTGGGGGCTTCCAGGAGCCGCGCGCAATCGCTTGCATCTTGGGTGGCGCGCAGGCCCCAGCCTCACAGCGCATCTTCAAGCAGTTTGCTCGCGAGGTGAATGCAGTCCTCCCCAAGCTTGAGGCCACGCGCCCTCTCAGGTGGTCCGCGTGCGCTATCATGTTCAGCTCAGCGGATCAGCTCAAGTGCGCGGCAACAGCCGGAGTCCTCCCTATGCTTTGCTCCCCAGTCATCAGCAACATGCAGGTCACCGGGACCCTCATTGACAGCGGAGCAGGACTCAACGTCCTGTCCGTCGAGACATTCGACAATCTCCAAGTGCCGTACGATCAGATTCAGCCAACCAAGCCCTTCTCAGGAGTCACTGATGGTTCCACTGTTCCGATAGGGCAGGTTCGCCTTCCAGTCACCTCCGGGCAGCGCAACAACTACCGCACCGAGCTCATCGACTTCGACGTCGCCCACATCCGTCTGCCATACAATGCCATCCTCGGGTACCCAGCCCTGGCCAAGTTCATGGAAGTGACTCACCATGGATACAATGTCCTCAAGATGCCAGGAAGCGGTGGAGTCATCACCGTACCCTGTGAAGAAAGGGACGCAGTGTGTTCACTTGAGCGCGCGTTCCAAGCCGCAGCAATCGAAGACCTGGACCGCGGAAACGGAAGACTTCCCGAGGCGACCCCCAAGAAGAAGAAGGCTTCGCCTGGCCCAAGCCATCAGGAGGCAGGCGCCTACGGAGGTGTTGGGTCGGGATCTGCGCCCAATCAGGGAGCGCCACCCTCTCTCACGTAGGAAGGCGCACCCGGCGCCCTCCTTAGGCAGGGCTCGGGGGCTCTTTCTTGGAGAGCCATCGACTTTGCCAAGGTTGCGAGGGAGGCGCTCGGGCACCACTTGGAGGGGTGCTTCCAGGCACGTTTCCCTCAGGAAGGTACAAGGCAAGGAAAGCCAGACCCTCAGGAGTTCATCGCAAGCAACACTCAAGAGCTACATGAGTCGAGAGTCATGCGCGGCAACCACCGCTTGCCCGCCATGACCCCACATCCAGGCGAGGATGGTGGGCTGCGCGTCTGCATGACGTAGGGGCTCAACCGAGCCGCGTCTCAGGAGAGCCTCTAGCCTTCGCGCGTGGGGCGCTGCGAGGGTCCACCTCACAGCTACGTTCGCATGCCTTTCGGCCTGCTGAACGCGGTCGCCGCTCATCGTCGCTTGCTGAGGAGCATTCTGGAGGCTCAAGAGGTCAGGCATGGTACGGTCCTGGCGGAGATGGAGATGGCTCTCGGAGACCCACCTGTGCCCCCGGAGCCTCCCGAGGCTCCTAGGCCTGGGGGCTCGTGAGGGTCGACGTCTTCATCGCACATCGACCGCTTCTTCAACATCACTCCATCTTCAACGGCACCATGTGACATCTTTCTAAGTTCCGTTTTTAGTTGGGAGCGCCCACATGGCCGCATCATTCCCAGGTCGCGTGGGTCCGTCCCTGCGGCATGTATCCGTTTTGTTTATGCTCTTTACTTACCTTGTCGGGGGCGCCTCTCGGGCTGCATCATCCCCGAGTTGCTCGGGCCTGGCCCTGCAGCGTTTGCTTTTCCCGCGTCTACTTAAAATGAATTTGCTCTTTCGCGCTCAATTATCACCTTCTGCTTATCGCGGACTTCTCTGCTTTCATGCAAAGTGCTTGCACGTTAAAAGGGGGGTACCTGAGCATCGCAACTCATGGACTCCTACTGGCTCTCCAGCCCTCACCCCCTGGCCTTGACCCACGGCATCGCGACCTGTCATACCAGCGGCGGCTGAGCTCGCTCGAGGGCCGGGACCTGAGGACGTAGAGAATTTGCATTCTAACCACCCTGCAGGAACACACCATTGATAAAGGCCCAGAGCCAGGCGCAACCCGCCTCGAGGTAGGGCCTCGTGAGTCCCCCGCTGGCTCACGAGTGTCCAGATACACCTCTCCTAGCCCTACCGTGCCGGCCACGTGTTAGGGCGCGGCTGTACACGCCCCGGGGGCTCCTCCCGGAGGGTAGCCCCCTCCCACGTACCAGTGGAAGCACCATGCTCCGGGCTGGCTGATGACACTGCCGAGGAGCGGCTATGCCCGTACACATACGGAAGCGCTATGCTCCGCACTGGTGATAAACAACTGAGGGCGGCCTCCGGCCGTACCAACCTCAGGGAGCCTAGAGCTCAGTGTCCAGCACCATCACAACGCCTCCCCTCGGGAGCGCCGCGCGAGGGGGCTGGACACGGGGGCTATGCCCGCGCCTCGCCCGAGCGCACGCCGCCCAGCCAGGTCCCCCCGGACCTGGTCGTCACGCGCCCCTCCCCGAGTGGAGCCAAGGTATGGAAACCCGTTTGAACGTCAAGGGGGACTCCTGAGCATCGCGACTCAGGGGCCTAACTTGCCCCGTAGCCCCTCACTCCTTAGTCCCGTCCTGGTTTCCGGTCAGGGCTAAAGCTGGGTGAGGTACGCGCGGGGCCAGGCCCTGCCGACGCAGAACGATCAATCCACTCCTCGTTCCCCCCTTTCCTACTTGTTGCTTGTGCATCAAGGGGGACTCCTGAGCATCGTGACTCGGGAGCCTAACTTGCCACGTAGCCCCTTACTCCTTAGTCCCGTCCTGGTTTCTGGTCGGGGCTAACGCTGGGTGAGGTATGTGCGGGGCCGGGCCCTGCCGACGTAGACGCGAGCAAGTAGGGGAGAAAAATTCAAATTCCCGGAAATTCAAAGCAAATATTACAAGCTATAGATTGTTTTACGACGCCAAACACAAGTTTAAACGCCTCCGCGAGGCATGGTGCGTGCTGCAGGAATAAAAACAGGACAGAAGCCGTGAAGGGATCACTCTCTAGTGGCGCCGCCTCCTGGGGCCGCGGAGCTGGCGGCACCATGCCCGGGCAAGATGCTGAAGGCGCGGAACCTCCCCAGCAAAGCTTCGGCTCGGCCTTTCACGGCCTCAGCGGCAGCGACGTCAAGGTCGCCGCTCACGGGCTCCAGCAGGCTGTCGAGGTCGACGTTGGGGTCGTGCAGGTACACGTCGCTGAGGACACGCGTCAGCGCCGCCGAAGACAGGGCATGCGCCTCGGCCTCAGCCGTGGGGCCAAGGTCGTCTATGACATCTTCAAGCGCACGGACCAGGAAGGGGAGCAGCTTGGCGGGGCCGTCCTCCACGCCGGCCAGCGGCTCCTCCAAGCCGCTCTCATAAAGCGTCTTCAGCGCGGCACGAGCCCTCTTCTCCATCTTCGCGAAGGCCACCCGATCCTCCGCGAGGACCTTCGCCTTGGCGTCCAGCTCGACCCTCTCTGCCTGTAGAGACCGCTCCAGCGTCTCCAGTTCGCCGTGGCGGTCATCAAGCTTGGCGTCCCGGTCCTTGACGGTAGCCTCCCGAGCCTTCATCTCCTTCTCTTTCTCCTGGCGGCCGTGGACCTCCTTGGCGAGCTCGTCGCGTAGGCCTTGCAGCTCGACCTCCAGCTCCTTGCAGTGAGCCTTGGCAGCCGCAGCGTCACCCAGGGTAGCATCGCAGGTGGCCTTAGCTTGGTTGGAGGCCTGCTTCTCCCCATCGGAGGTTGCCACGGCCTGGCTCAGCGCTGCTCGGATAGAGGCAGCAGAACGGGCCCAGCCAGAAGCTAGCTCCAGGCGCCCGGCCGCCAGGCGAGGGCCTGCGCTCAGAAGATCCTCCCATAGCTGGCTCATTTTGCTGATGACCTGGTCCAGGACGGCGGCAGAGGAAGCAGAAGAAGCAGGAACCGGCGGAGCGGGCAAAGAAGACGGCGGCGTGATCATGGCTTGGTAGGAAGGAACCCCCTGAGCCTTGGTCGTCCCGGCTGCAGCATCGAGCGCAGTCGACTCCAGGGTCAGCGGGACCACGGGGGCTGACTCCTCGCCAAGGCGCCCCAGACGGCCTCGCGAGGACGATCGGACCAGGGAGGCGCGAGCCACGCCATCTTCCTCCCCAGCGGACGAAAGCACCGCCCCGGCAGATGGACTCGCCCCAAGCGGAGCCGAAGAAGCCCCTCTCAACCTCTTCGCCGCAGGCGCCGGCCTGACAAGAGAATATGGACGTCAAGTCTCGGCGGCAGAAACCAAGCAAAGCGGGAATCAAGAACTTACTGGTCGTCGCTCGCGGATCCAAGCAACTTCCGGCCGAACTTGAAGCCCGAGAGCCTGCAGCTTGGGTCAGCCTTGGGAGCCCCGGAAGCAGAAGCCACGTCGGGAGGACTGGGGCTGGCTTCAGACCGCCCAGGGATCGGAGCGGACCCTGGGGGAACTAGCCCCGACCTGCCCTTCCTTGTGACCAAGGGAGAGTCCTCCCCTCCTCGCCCGGCGCCAGCATCGTCGTCATCCGGCATGGAGCGGAGGGCCCGAGACCTGAACCGAGGGAATGACTCCCCCGACTCCTCGCCAGTCGCCTCGAAGACGGACTCTTCCTCCTCAGCCTCTTCTTCCTCCTCACTCTCGCTGGAGCTGCCGGAAGACACGTCCACCATCGCCATCGCCGCAAGGTCCTCGGGAGCTACCGCGGGCACCAGCCCCTCACCGTTGAAGGTGGGCATGGCGTTCGCCACCTGCTCCCAGTCGTCGCAAAGGAACAGGGGGACGGGGGCGCCCACCGGCTTCGCCACGTCTCCCCCAACCAAGGAATGTAGGGCCGCGACCAGATTCTCGTCGGCCAGGGCCTCCGAGCTCAGGCGTAAGGCGGCGTCCGCTTCCCCAATCCTCCACAATGGGAGCGAGTGCTCCTGGAGTGGAGCCACCCGGTGCTCCAAGAACTCCCTCAGGAGCGAGGCCCCGGTCAGCTTCGCCGCCCCCAAGTTTCTTGGCCTCAGGTCCGCGTCCATCCTCTTCAGCACCGCCTTCGCACGGGGGTCGACAAGCTCCGCCCGGGACCATGCGTCGACGGCCTTGGGCTGTCCTGTAGGCAGCACCAGACGGGGGGTGGAGACGCCCGACATCCACCATGACCCACTTGCTCCGGAAGCCTTCGATCCTCTTCCCAGGCTTCGAGATAGCATTGGAATTGGAGTACGTGATAAAGCTCGCACACGCGGAGGCATGGACACCAGAAACCCGGAGAGAAAAATAGTGATGCAACAAGGCCACCGAGGGCTTTACCCCGACGTGAGCCTCACAGTAGTAAGCAAAAATCGCCAGGAGAAGAACAACGTTGGGGTGGAGATGCAGAGCCTGCAAGTTGTACTGGCGGAGAACAGCAAAGAAGAACTCAGAGAAAGGAGGCACCAGACCGGCGACAATGGCGCTCACAAAGAGCGGATAGAAGGTGCTCCCCTTGACTTCAGTTTGGTCGGAGCCGGACTTGAGCACAGTCGCCCCCTTGCTGCCCTGCACCACTGTCACCAGGCGCGTAAGGGTGAGGTTCTTCTCCGACAGGTTCGGGGAATCCAGGGCCGGCAAGTACCAGGCCTTGGTCGAGGACTTGCGAGGCGTCATGGCGTGCCGAATGAGAAGGATTGAGACAGATCTGGAGGATTTCAGAAGCAAGAAGGAGGAGAGCGAGAAAGGGGATCTGGAGCGAGGCGAAGGAGAACAAAGCAAGTAAGTCTGGCCCGGGCACCTCTTCTGTCAGATGGGCAGTTGCCGAGGCATCGTGGGTAGCGCAGACGCCCACGTCCAATCAATCGCCACGTGGCGCCCAAGGCCGCAGGCTGTTAGGGCCCGAGGCATTTCGCGCTTGCCCCTTTGCTTTCCTGCCAGGCCAAGCCCGGGCGCGCCTCGGGCCCGGGGGCTACTGTCGGTGTTCTGGGAACGGGGGTCCCCAGACTTGCCTGCCTGCGGCCTGCAGCGTGGCTCAAGTGGGGGCCCAGCGCGGGCCATCTTCATCAGCTCAAGCTCAAGACTCTCGCGAGGGGCCAAGCCTCGCGGGGCGGATGACAGGAAGCTTCCTCAGAGGCAGCCTCGCCGGGCAGGCTCGCGAGGAGGTGGAGAGATCAAGGCAGGGGTACCTCGCGAAGAGCCCGTGACGCAAGCCATGACGATCGAGACCAGGCGGGCGCCGGCCTGCGCAGTGTCCTTGTTTCCTCTTTGGTGCAAAGGGGGCAAGCACAGGCCAAGGCATCGGGCAAAGGTTGCCATTCCGGTGCAACGAGACCAAGACCAGCAGAGCGACGGGACGGAGGTCACCGTGGAGCCCAAGACGGCGTCATCACCAGTGCTTTTGGCAGCCGAAGACCACCTTTGGTCAGGATAACTTTTACTACATGTTCCCCTTCAAAATGGCCAATTGTTGGCGCCCTTCCCGCTCATTATTTGGGGAGAGGCCCAGGGCCTCTATAAATAGAGCTAGCCACCACAAAGGATGAGACATCGAGAGAGACATCGAGAGAAACATCAAGAGAGACATCGAGAGAGGGAGGAGAGATCTAGTAGAACCCTAGCAGAGAGAGAGGCGACTGAACTCACCCTAGCAGCTCATCGCACCAGCTCAAGAACACCTCTCGCAAGGTTGTTCTTCCTTTGTACTGTTCATCATCAGCCCCTTGAGGCAATCCACCACACCACACACTAGAGTAGGGTATTACACCACAACGGTGGCCCGAACCAGTATAAACCTTGTGTCCCTTGTGTTGTTCATTGTTTTCCAGCTTAGATCACGCGAGGAGATTGGACGTATATCGGTAGGGGAGAGATCTCCTCACGCACCCCAGTGTTCGAACCTCAAGGGTCTGCCGGAACCCGAAATCCGACAGTGGGTGAATGAATTACTGTTGAGCAATTGACAGAATTGAGCATAGTTATGAGAATATCTAGGTATGATCATGTATATAGGCATCATGTCCGAGACACTTAGACCGACTCCTGCCTGCATCTACTACTATTACTCCACTCATTGATACATCTCCAACGTATCTATAATTTTTGATTGCTCCATGCTATATTATCTATTGTTTTAAACACTATTGGGCTTTATTATCCACTTGTATTATTTTTGGGACTAACCTATTAACCGGAGGCCCAGCCCAGAATTGCAGTTTTTTTGCCTGTTTCAGGGTTTCGAAGAAAAGGAATATCAAATGGAGTCCAAACGGAATGAAACCTTCGGGAACATGATTTTCTCAACAGATAAGACCCGGGAGACTTGGACCCTACGCCAAGGCACGTAACAGGAGGCCACGAGGTAGGGGGCGCGCCCTACCCTACCAGGTGCGCCCCCACCCTTGTGGGCCCCTTGTTGCTCCACCGACGTACTTCTTCCTCCTATATATATCCACGTACCCCCAAACGATCAGAACAGGAGCCAAAACCCTAATTCCACCGCCGTAACTTTCTGTATCCACGAGATCCCATCTTCGGGCATGTTCCGGAGCTCTGCCGGAGGGGGCATCGATCATGGAGGGCTTCTACATCAACACCATAGCCCCTCCAATGAAGTGTGAGTAGTTTATCTCAGACCTATGGGTCCATAGTTATTAGCTAGATGGCTTCTTCTCTCTTTTTGGATCTCAATACAATGTTCTCCCCCTCTCTTGTGGAGATCTATTCGATGTAATCTTCTTTTTGCATTGTGTTTGTTGAGATCGATGAATTGCGGGTTTATGATCAAGTCTATCTATGAATAATATTTGAATCTTCTTTGAATTCTTTTATGTATGATAGGTTATCTTTGCAAGTCTATTCGAATTATCAGTTTGTTTTGGCCTACTAGATTGATCTTTCTTGCAATGGGAGAAGTGCTTAGCTTTGGGTTCAATCTTGTGGTGTCCTTTCCAGGTGACAGTAAGGGCAGCAAGGCACGTATTGTATTGTTGCCATCGAGGATAACAAGATGAGGTTTTCTTCATATTGCATGAGTCTATCCCTCTACATCATGTCATCTTGCTTAAGGCGTTACTCTGTTTTTAACTTAATACTCTAGATGCATGCTAGATAGCGGTCGATGAGTGGAGTAATAGTAGTAGATGCAGGCAGGAGTCGGTCTACTTGTCTCGGACGTGATGCCTATATACATGATCATGCCTAGATATTCTCATAATTATGCTCAATTCTGTCAATTTCTCAACAGTAATTTGTTCACCCACCATAGAATACTTATGCTCTCAAGAGAAGTCACTAGTGAAACCTATGGCCCCCGGGTCTATCTTCATCATATTGTTCTCCTACTACTTTGCTATTTACTTTTCCTTTATTTTACTTTGCATCTTTATCATAAAAATACCAAAAATATTATCTTTATCATATCTATCAGATCTGACTCTCGTAAGTGGCCTCATAGGGATTAACAACCCCTATTTGTGTTGGTTGCGAGGATTTATTTGTTTTGTGCAGGTACGAGGGACTTGCGCATAGCCTCCTACTGTATTGATACCTTGGTTCTCAAAAACTGAGGGAAATACTTACGCTACTTTGCTGCATCATCCCTTCCTCTTCGGGGAAAACCAACGCAGTGCTCAAGAGGTAGCACTCATCGACCGCTATCCAGCATGCATCTAGAGTATTAAGTTCATGAAAACAGAGTAACGCCTTAAGCAAGATGACATCATGTAGAGGGATAAACTCATGCAATATGATGAAAACCCCATCTTGTTATCCTCGATGGCAACAATACAATACGTGCCTTGCTGCCCCTACTGGCACTGGGAAAGGACACCACAAGATTGAACCCAAAGCTAAGCACTTCTCCCATTGCAAGAAAGATCAATCTAGTAGGCCAAACCAAACTGATAATTCGAAGAGACTTGCAAAGATAACCAATCATACATAAAAGAATTCAGACAAGATTCAAATATTGTTCATAGATAGACTTGATCATAAACCCACAATTCATCGGTCTCAACAAACACACCACAAAAAGAAGATTACATTGAATAGATCTCCACAAGAGATGGGGAGAACATTGTATTGAGATCCAAAAAGAGAGAAGAAGCCATCTAGCTAATAACTATGGACCCATAGGTCTGAGGTGAACTACTCACACTTCATCTGAGGGGCTATGGTGATGATGTAGAAGCCCTTCGTGATGGATACCCCCTCCGGCGGAGCTCCGGAACAGGCCCCAAGATGGGATCTCATGGATATAAAAAGTTGCCGCGGAGGAATTAGGGTTTTGGCTCCGTATCTGATCGTTTGGGGGTACGTAGGTATATATAGGAGGAAGGAGTACGTCGGTGGAGCAATAGGGGCCCCACGAGGGGGGAGGACGCGCCTGGGGGGGGGGGGTAGGCGCGCCCCCTACCTCGTGGCCTCCTCCTTTGTTTCTTGACGTAGGGTCCAAGTTCCCTGGATCATGTTCGGTGAGAAAATCACGTTCCCGAAGGTTTCATTCCGTTTGGACTCCGTTTGATATTCCTTTTCTTCGAAACCCTAAAATAGGCAAAAAAAACAATTCTGGGTTGGGCCTTCGGTTAATAGGTTAGTCCCAAAAATAATATAAAAGTGGATAATAAAGCCCAATAATGTCCAAAACAGTAGATAATATAGCATGGAGCAATCAAAAATTATAGATACGTTGGAGACGTATCAAGCATCCCCCAGCTTAATTCCTGCTCGTCCTCGAGTAGGTAAATGATAAAAACAGAATTTTTGATGCGGAGTGCTACTTGGCATAATTTTAGTGTAACTCTTCTTAATTGTGGTATGAATATTCAGATCCAAAAGATTCAAGATAAAAGTTCATATTGACATAAAAATAATAATACTTCAAGCATACTAACTAAGCAATTATGTCCTCTCAAAATAATATGGCCAAAGAAAGTTCATCCCTACAAAATCATATAGTTTAGTCATGCTCCATTTTCGTCACACAAGAATGCTCTCATCATGCACAACCCCGATGACAAGCCAAGCAATTGTTTCATACTTTAGTAATCTCAAACCTATAAACTTTCACGCAATATATGAGCGTGAGCCATGGATATAGCACTATGGGTGGAATAGAATATGATGGGGTTATGTGGAGAAGACAAAAAGGAGAAAGTCTCACATCAACGAGGCTAATCAATGGGCTATGGAGATGCCCATCGATTGATGTTAATGCAAGGAGTAGGGATTGCCATGCAACGGATGCACTAGAGCTATAAATGTATGAAAGCTCAACAAAAGAAACTAAGTGGGTGTGCATCCAACTTGCTTGCTCACGAAGACCTAGGGCACTTGAGGAGGCCCATTGTTGGAATATACAATCCAAGTTCTATAATGAAAAATTCCCACTAGTATATGAAAGTGACAAAACAAAAGACTCTCTATCATGAAGATTATGGTGCTACTTTGAAGCACAAGTGTGGAAAAAGGATAGTAGCATTGTCCCTTCTTTATTTTCTTTTTTTATTTGGCCTTTCTCTTTTTTTATATTTAGGACAATGCTCTATGAATGATGATCATCACATTTCTATTTATTTACAACTCAATGATTACAACTCAATACTAGAACAAAAGACGACTCTATATGAATGCCTCCGGCGGTGTACCGGGATATGCAATGAACCAAGAGTGACATGTATGAAAGAATTATGAACGGTGGCTTTGCCACAAATACTATGTCAACTACATGATCATGCTAAGCAATATGACAATGATGAATGTGTCATGATAAACGGAATGGTGGAAAGTTGCATGGCAATGTATCTCGGAATGGCTATGGAAATGCCATAATAGGTAGGTATGGTGGATGTTTTGAGGAAGATATAAGGAGGTTTATTTGTGAAAGAGCGTATCATATCACGGGGTTTGGATGCACCGGCGAAGTTTGCACCAACTCTCAATGTGAGAAAGGGCAATGCATGGTACCGAAGAGGCTAGCAATGATGGAAGGGTCAGAGTGCGTATAATCCATGGACTCAACATTAGTCATAAAGAACTCACATACTTATTGCAAAAATCTACAAGTCATCAAAAACCAAAGCACTATGCGCATGCTCCTAGGGGGATAGATTGGTAGGAAAAGACCATCACTCGTCCCCGACCGCCACTCATAAGGAAGACAATCAAATAACACCTCATGTTTCAAATTTGTTACATAACGTTTACATACGTGCGTGCTACGGGACTTGCAAACTTCAACACAAGAATTTCTCAAATTCACAACTACTCAACTAGCATGACTTTGATATTATTACCTCCATATCTCAAAACAATCATCAAGCATCAAACTTCTCTTAGTATTCAAAACACTCATAAGAAAAAAATACTAATCTTGAACACCTAGCATATTAGGAGTATTTAAGAAAATTACCATGCTATTTAAGCCTCTCAAAATAATCTAAGTGAAGCATGAGAGATCAATAGTTTCTATAAAACAAATCCACCACCGTGCTCTAAAAAATATAAGTGAAGTACTAGAGCAAAACTATATAACTCAAATGATATAAGCGAAGCACATAGAGTATTCTAACAAATTCCAAATCATGTATGGATTTCTCAAAAGGTGTGTACAGCAAGGATGATTGTGGTAAACTAGCAAATAAAGACTCAAATCATACAAGATGCTCCAAGCAAAACACATATCATGTGGTGAATAAAAATATAGCTCCAACTAAAGTTACCGATAGAAGTAGATGAAAAGAGGGGATGCCTTTCGGGGCATCCCCAAGCTTTGGCTTTTAGGTGTCCTTAGATTATCTTGGGGATTCCATGGGCATCCCCAAGCTTAGGCTCTTGCCACTCCTTGTTGCATAATCCATCAAATCTTTACCCAAAACTTGAAAACTTCACAACACAAAACTCAAAGTAGAAAATCTCGCGAGCTCCGTTAGCAAAAGAAAACAAAAGACCACTTCAAGGTACTGTAATGAACTCATTATTTATTTATATTGGTGTTAAACCTACTGTATTCCAACTTCTCTATGGTTTATAAACTATTTTACTAGCCATAGATTCATTAAAATAAGCAAACAACACACGAAAAACAGAATCTGTCAAAAACAGAACAGTCTGTAGTAATCTGTAGCTAGCGCAAGATCTGGAACCCCAAAAATTCTAAAATAAATTGATGGACGTGAGGAATTTATGTATTAATCATCTGAAAAAATAATTAACTAAATATCACTTTCCAAATAAAAATGACAGCAGTTCTCGTGAGCGCTAAAGTTTCTGTTTTTTACAGCAAGATATCAAGACTTTCCCCAAGTCTTCCCAACGGTTCTACTTGGCACAAACACTAATTAAACACAAAAAACACAACCTAAACAGAGGATATATAATTTATTTTTTACTAAACAGGAGCAAAAAGCAAGGAATAACAATAAAATTGGGTTGCCTCCCAACAAGCGCTATCGTTTAACGCCCCTAGCTAGGCATAAAAAGCAAGGATAGATCTAGGTATTGACATCTTTGGTTTTCAACTTTTTGACGGAATCAAGCTCGAATCCGGGAGGTTCTTTACATTTCCCTTCATATTCTGAATTTTTTAGATCTAACAAATCCAACCGCTTATTGCAAATGGTAATCAACATATTCATGCGGTGGAGATTCCCGCTAACGCTTTTAAGAGGTTCAAGAGACTTTTGTAAAATCTTGGTTACTTCGCAAATTTTCTCAAAAACTTGCTTTTCCTCTTGGGTATGATGAGGCCCCTTTTGTTGAGGTAGATTTCCTACTATACCTTCTATAATTTCATGCACAATACTGGGATCAGTTTCAATAAAATTGCCTTTGGCAACGCAATCCAAAAGTTGTCTATGAGACATATTTAGTCCAACATAGGAGTTGCGAAGCAAAATTCTAAAATTCACCTCTAGGGTACAATTACGATAAGATTCCATCATTCTAAACCAATCATCTTTTAAATTTTCTCCTTGTCTTTGTTTGAAGTGAAGAACCTCAAACTCGGGAGACAAAGGAGCAGATAAGGGACTAGCCATAACGACAAGCAACAGCAAAGAGGCGAATGGAAAAAGAGAGGGAGGATAGAGAGAGAGAGCGAATAAAACGGCAAGGGTGAAGTGGGGGAGAGGAAAACGAGAGGAAAATGGCAAATAATGTAATGTGGGAGATAGGGATTATGATGGGTACTTGGTATATTGACTTTTGCGTAGACTCCCCGGCAATGGTGCCAGAAATCCTTCTTGCTACCTCTTGAGCACTGCGTTGGTTTTTCCCCGAAGAGGAAGGCATGATGCAGCAAAGTAGCGTAAGTATTTCCCTCGGTTTTTGAGAACCAAGGTATCAATCCAGTAGGAGGCTATGCGTGAGTCCGTCGTACCTGCACAAAACAAATAAATCCTCGCAACCAATGCGATAAGGTGTTCTCAATCCCTACACGGCCACTTACGAGAGTGATATCTGATAGATATGATAAGATAATATTTTTGGTATTTTTATGATAAATATGCAAAGTTAAATAAAAGCAAAGGAAATAACTAAGTATTGGAAGATTAATATGATGAAGATAGACCCGGGGGCCATAGGTTTCATTAGTGGCTTCTCTCAAGAGCATAAGTATTCTACGGTGGGTGAACGAATTACTGTTGAGCAATTAACAGAATTGAGCATAGTTATGAGAATATCTAGGTATGATCATGTATATAGGCATCACGTCCGAGACAAGTAGACTGACTCCTGCCAGCATCTACTACTATTACTCCACTCATCGACCACTATCCAGTATGCATCTAGAGTATTAAGTTCATGAAAACAGAGTAACACCTTAAGCAAATGACATCATTTAGAGGGATAAACTCATGCAATATGATGAAAACTCCATCTTGTTATCCTCGATGGCAACAATACAATACGTGCCTTGCTGCCCCTACTGTCACTGGGAAAGGACACCACAAGATTGAACCCAAAGCTAAGCACTTCTCCCATTGCAAGAAAGATCAATCTAGTAGGCCAAACCAAACTGATAATTCGAAGATACTTGCAAAGATAACCAATCATACATAAAAGAATTTAGAGAAGATTCAAATATTGTTCATAGATAGACTTGATCATAAACCCACAATTCATCAGTCTCAACAAACACACCGCAAAAAGAAGATTACATCGAATAGATCTCCACAAGAGAGGGGGGGAACATTGTATTGAGATCCAAAAAGAGAGAAGAAGCCATATAGCTAATAACTATGGACCCGTAGGTCTGAGGTGAACTAATCACACTTCATCGGAGGGGCTATGGTGATGATGTAGAAGCCCTCCATGATGGATACCCCCTCTAGGGGAGCTCCGGAACAGGCCCCAAGATGGGATCTCGTGGATACAGAAAGTTGCGGCGGTGGAGTTAGGGTTTTGGCTCCACATCTGATTGTTTGGGGGTACATAGGTATATATAGGAGGAAGGAGTACGTCGGTGGAGCAACAAGGGGCCCACAAGGGTGGAAGGCGCGCTTGGGGGGGTAGGCGCGCCCCCTACCTTGTGGCCTCCTCCTTTGTTTCTTGATGTAGGATCCAAGTCCCCTGGATCATGTTCGGTGAGAAAATCACGTTCCCGAAGGTTTCATTCCGTTTGGACTCCGTTTGATATTCCTTTTCTTCGAAACCCTAAAATAGGCAAAAAAACAACAATTTTGGGCTGGGCCTCCGGTTAATAGGTTAGTCCCAAAAATAATATAAAAGTGGATAATAAAGCCCAATAATGTCCAAAACAGTAGATAATATAGCATGGAGCAATCAAAAATTATAGATACGTTGGAGACGTATCATATTACTTTTGCTACCGTTACCTTTTATCACCGTTACCACTACTATCATATTACTTTGCTACTAAACATTTTGCTGCAGATATTAAGTTTCCAGGTGTGGTTGAATTGACAACTCAGCTGCTAATTCTTGAGAATATTCTTTGGCTCCCCTTGCGTCGAATCAATAAATTTGGGTTGAATACTCTACCCTCGAAAACTGTTGCGATCCCCTATACTTGTGGGTTATCAAGACTATTTCCTGCCACCGTTGCCGGGGAGCGTAGCTCTATTCTTTGAGTCACTTGGGATTTATATCTGCTTATCATTATGAAGAACTTGAAAGACGCTAAAACAAAAATTTATCCCTCAACTACGAGGGGAGGTAAGGAACTGCCATCTACCTCTGCACTTGATTCACCTTTTGTTTTCAGTAAGCTTGCGACACCTATACCTGCTTCTGCTATTAATTCTAATATGTCGCATGTTATTGATGATGCCACTTCAGCTATGCATGATACTTATGATGAGACTACTTCTATGCTTGATACTACCGTGCCACTTGGTGAATTTCTTGATGAACAACTTGCTAGGGCTAGAGAGAATGAAATTATTGAAACTGGTAATATTGATGAAAGTGATGATGAAGACTCTCCCCCTAGATATGAATTACCTGTTGTGCCTGAGGGATATGTTATGGATGAAGAAACTGCTAGAGATTTTCTTGCTTGCAATGATAGGAGTGATCTTAAGAAATTATTAGCTAAGCTGAAAAAAAAACTTTGAATGCTAGAATGAAATATGGTCCTGCTTATGCTACTTCACCTATCTTTGTTAGTGATAAGGATTATGATTTCTCTGTTGATCCTGAGATAATTACTTTAGTTGAATCCGATCCTTTCTATGGCTATGAATCTGAAACTGTTGTGGCACATCTTACTAAATTAAATGATATAGCTACCCTATTCACTAATGATGAGAATACTCGCTACTATTATATCCTTAAGATATTTCTGTTCTCATTAAAGGGTGATGCTAAGATATGGTTTAACTCTCTTGATCCTGGTTGTGTGCGTAGTCCCCAGGATATGATTTATTACTTCTCTGCTAAATATTTCCCCGCTCATAAGAAACAAGTTGCTTTAAGGGAAATATATAATTTTGTGTAAATTAAAGAAGAGAGTCTCCCACAAGCTTGGGGAGGCTTCTCCAATTACTTAATGCTTTGCCTGATCATCCTCTTAAGAAAAATGAAATACTTGATATCTTTTATAATGGACTAATTGATGCTTCCAGAGACCACCTGGATAGTTGTGCTGGTTGTGTTTTTAGGGAAAGAACACCAGATGAAGCTGAAATTCTATTGAATAATATGTTCACTAATGAAAATAATTGGACACTTCCTGATCCAATTCCTGATAACATTCCTGAACCAACTCCTAAGCCAACTCCTAACACTACAAAAAAGACACATCCGTGACATTTTGGGCTGAACGAATTTTTTTTTGTCATACATATGACACTTCTATGACGATAACTGTGACAAAACCCGGTATCATCATAGATGTGGTGGGCTCCTACTTCTATGACAAAAAATCATGACAGAAAATGGTCTTTTCATCCTGGGCGGGTCGGAGACGCAGCTGCATGACATTCTTTGGGCCGTCGATGACGAAAAAAACCGTGGTAGAAGCGAGGGGGAGGAAAATTTCGGGGAGTTCCCGGTTACGGTGGGAGGTCGGGGGCCGAGCGATGCGCGTTTCACTCGTACACGTACGCATGTGTGTGCGAGGCGTTGGCTCTAACTGAACCTGAGCAAGGCGTTGGGCTCTAACTGAACCCGAGCGATTGCACTGCAGGCTACGCGTTACTAAACCCGAGCGATCTATCGATGGCTATTAACTGAACCCGATCGAGCGATTCCTTCGCTACTGCTGCTAACTGAAGCCGATTGATGCTGCCTTTGGGATGAACAATGAGCGTTGGGGGGGGGGGGTTGGATGAACAGTGGGTGGTGGCGTTGCCTCTGGATGAACGGGACCCCGTGGTGTGGTGGAGGGCTGGATGAACATTAGACGGTGGAGGGGTGCCCGTGGAGGGGTGGTTGAACAGGACCCCGTGGTGTGGAAGGCTGGATGAATAGTAGACGGTGGAGGGGTGGTTGAACAGTAGCCGGTGGAGTACCACGCGGTGGAGGCTGGATGAACAGGAGCCCGTGGAGGTTGGAGGAGGTCGACGGTAGCCCGTGGAGGCTTGAGGAGGTCAACGGTGGAGATGAACAGTATCCCGTGAAGTCCCGTTTTGCGGTACGCCACACCCCTCCCGATGAACAGGACCCCCGTTTTGACCGTAGCACTCCAACACAAGTCCATTTCGTCCATTTTGCGGTACGCCACACCCCTCCCGATGAACAGGACCCCCGTTTTGACCGTAGGAGGTCCGCTTCGTCCGTTTTGCGGTACGCCACACCCCTCCCGATCAACAGGACCCCCGTTTCGACCGTAGGAGGTCCGTTTCCTCCGTTTTGCGGTACGCCAGAACCCTCCCGATCAACATGACCCCGTTCAGGCCTCGTTTCCATCGCCTGTTCCATCCAAGCCCTCTCGATGAACATGACCATGTATTCCGTTCCGACCCAGCCGGCTGGCTCCCACGCATTCCGTTGCCTCCCGATGAACACGACGCATTTCGTTGCCTTCCCATGAACACGACGCATTTCGTTGCCTCCCCATGAACATGACGACGACGCTGTTTCTCCGTTCCGACCCAGCCATGTCAACGAGCCCTCGCCGTACGTATGCGCGAGTAGGCGTTCGAGACCCCGCCTGTATGTACACACACGTGGCCGTATTTTCTTTCTTGCACCCTGGCCGATGTACGTACGTGTACATGCTACGTGCACTCCTCTACTACGACACGTGCGCGCCTGTACATCCACCAGTATATATGTACGTACACGTTCGCGACCAGAATGACAACGCTACGTACGCTTCGACCAGGTGGGTCCCGACTGTCAGGCACTTCCTTGCGTGCGAAGATGTAGCTGGTGGGTCCCAGCAGTCAGGGGGGCGAATTGTTTTGTTTTTTTGCCCGGACGCACTTCCTTGCGTGCGAAGGTGTAGCTGGTGGGTCCCAGCAGTCAGGGAGGAAACGTTTTTTTCGCGAAATACAGTGGCCCATCCGGTGGGTCCCCGCTGTCAGGTGGAGGAATAATTATTTTGCGCGTAATAAAGAGGCACTTCCTTGCTGCACGTGGACCCAGCTGTCAGCGTCTCCACGCACAGTACTCTTCCGATGGAAGTCGGTCATTGACCACATTGACCACGCCACGCCGAGAGCACCACGACGATGGACGACGGCGAGGCCTAGGAACGGGACGATATGGAGGCAGGGAAGACTCGGCTGTTGTTTCCCACACGGAGGGGAGTACGATTGTACGAGGGTTTACTAGTTCGTCTGCCATCGCCGGAGAATAACAGCAGGTGTGGGTGAGTAGAGGGATGGCTAGGCCAGCGATGGGAGTACGGTGGGGCGGTGAGGCCTGCGCGGCAGCACAGCCGGCCGCGGGGAGGAGGGAGCAGGCCGGCCCCGGCGCTTGTTTGAGCGGCTGGAGCAGGAAGAGCAGAGATTGAAGAAGCACGACGACCGTTGGATGGACATCCAACAGTCAGTGCTTGTGCGTCAACCTTTTTTTAGGAAAGCCTCAAATCTGTGGAAAATAGCATACAACCCATCTGCCATTATTTCTAATAATTTACAGCCCATTTGCTAATTCTTAAGGTTTTTTCGGAGCCCATATTCTTTTTGTTAGCATTACAGCCCATATTGTGGCCACGGTTTAAAAAGTATACGAAATTTTGCATATTTCGGTGCGGTTCGAACTGTTTTTAATCCCGAAATTTCGACTCACATTCCAAACTGATTTTAAAAATAAATGTATATCAATATAAAATCCAACAAATTCTCCATGCATAAAAATTAACGTAATTTAAAATCTTGAAATGAAAACAAAGATATTTGAAACTAATTGCCAGTTTGATGTGTTTTAAAAATGTACATCCCATTTCTCATTACTAATGGGCCATTTTCTCGGCCAGCCGAATGAAAGCTCTCCTTGTCTTGAAAGATTTGCAGCCCAACAGGCCTGACAAAGCGACTTACTTGGCAAATCACAAAAAACTGGGCTGTGGCCGTGGTCCCAGCTGTCAGCCTCTCCATGTACAATACTCTTCTGATGGAAGTCGTTCCTTGACCACGTTGACCATGCTGTCCGGAGAGCACCACCGCGGTGGACGACGGCGAGGCCTAAGAAGGGGACAACGTGGCAGTGGAAGCCCGTGCGGAGAGGAGTACGAGGGTTCACTAGTTCCGCTGTGGCGTGAGGCTGCCGTCGCCGCAGGGCCTGGCCAGCAGTGGGAATAGTAGGGGGCGGTGAGGCCTCTGCGGCAGCACAGCCGGCCACGGGAGGCAGGAGCATGCGTCATGACCGGCGCTGCTTTGGGCGGCTGGAGCAAGAAGACCAGAGGTTGAAGAAGCACTACAGCCGTTGGATGGACATTGTACGGTCACTGGAGCTAGAATCGTTCATATTGACTAAGTTGACAAAGCCCTTTGTCCCTGTCAACTTAGTAGGCCCACAAGTCAGCCTCCCACCAAGGTGGGTCCCAGCTAGCCGGGGGAATATTCATTTTTTTGTGCGTAATAAGGAGGCACTTCCAGTGGGTCCGAGCTGACAGCGGGGGGAACGTTTTTTTCGCGAAATACGGTGGCCCGTCCGGTGGGTCCCAGCAGTCAGGGGGAAATGATTTTTTTCGCAAAATACTGGTGGCCCGTCCGATGGGTCCCTGCTGTCAGGTGGAGGAATAATTATTTTCCGCGTAATAAGGAGGCACTTCCTTGCGGCTGCCGTGGACCCAACTATAAGCCTCTCCACGTACAGTACTCTTCCGATGGAAGTCGGTCGTTGACCACATTGACCATGTCGCGCCGAGAGCACCACCGTGGTGGAAAACGGCGAGGCCTAGGAAGGGGATGACGCGGAGCCGGGCAAGACGCGGCAGTTGATGCCCACGCGGAGAGGAGTACGAGCGTTCACTGGTTCGGCTGCGGTGTGAGGCTGCCGTCGCCATAGAATAACAGGGGGTGTGGGTGAGTGGAGGGATGGCCTGGCCAGCGGTGGGAGTAGTATGGGGGCGGTGAGGCCTCCGCGGCAGCACGACTGGCACTGCTTTGGGCGGCTGGACCAAGAAGACCAGAGGTTGAAGAAGCACTATGGCCATTGAAGAAGCACTACGGCCGTTGGATGGTCACTGAAGCTAGAATCGTTTATATTTACTAAGTTGACAAAGCCCTTGTTACGCTCCAACTTAGTAGGCCCACAGGTCAGCCTCCAAAACGGTGTGCCCCAAATGTCAGTGGGAGGAATCATTTTTTGGGCGGCCGAAGCTAAGAATATCCGAGATTGAAGAAGAAGCACGACATCCGTTGGATAGACATCCAACGGCCTCTGCTGCTAGAACCGTGTGTTGAATATAATAAGTTGACAAAGCCTTGCATACGCGTCAACTTATTTTTTTAGGGGACGCATCACTTAGTAGGCCCATAAGTGTGTGGCAGAGAACTTATAGCCCATTTGCGTTTTGTAAGAATGTACAACCCATTTTTGAATTCTAATGGAATTTACAACAGCCCATTTAAAGTTTGTTAAAAGTACAACCCATTTTCTAGCTAGGACAACG